>NC_080168.1:22130893-22278393 GCF_950295315.1 Erinaceus europaeus
TGAGCTACTTTTCCAGCCCTAGATTTTATTCACTCAGAGAGAGAGAGAGCGGTGAAGATACATTACAGCATAAGTGTTTCTCCTGGTGTCCTAACACTCCATGTGGTACCATGTTTTAACCTGGGACAGGCATTGCAAATACCCTAATTGATGAGCTGTCTCCAGTCACTCACAGCCATCTCTTTTATTATTATTATTTTTTAAATTTAAATATTTATTTATTCCCTTTTGTTTCCCTTGTTGTTTTATTGTTGTCGTCTTTGTTGGATAGGACAGAGAGAAATGGAGAGAGGAGGGGAAGAAAGAGAGGGGGAGAGAAAGATAGACACCTGCAGACCTGCTTCACCGCCTGCAAAGCAACTCCCCTGTAGGTGGGGAGCTGGGAGCTCGAACCAGAATCCTTACGCCAGTCCTTGTGCTTAACCTGCTGCACTACCGCCGGCTCCTACTCACAGCCATTTCTATTTAAACTCTATAACTATTTATTTTTGTTATAGTGATGTACTTCATGGGACTAACTAGGGAAATAACTCAAACTATTAGAGCATGGGTCTTGAGTGACTGACTACTATTCAATCCTGAGTTATATGTTCTAGAGTAGTGCACTGACTCCTCTCTGTTTCTCCATCTCTCCTTTTCTCTTCTTCATATACAGTAAATAAAATATATCTTTTGTAAAAAAAAATAAAAATAAAGTATGGGAATTCTCCATAGTAGAACTTCACAAGAATCAAATGTATAAATTAGCTCCCACACTTAGTCACTTAACATTTTGAAAGACTTAAATCATCTTTCATTTTAATAACACATATTTAATTGTCTATCTTTACCCTGATATGAATTCCTTGATCGCATCTATTGTATTTGTCATTACCATCCTCTGATAACTAGGCTTCACATAGAAAACAGACTGATAGGTGGAGTATCACAAGCTTTATGCATTCTTGGGAAACTTACCTTCTTTTCCGAGGAGAAAGCAATGGTGTAAAAGAGGCCCTTGAAATTTCACAGCTGAATGGAAGCATAGAGGCTGCAAAACCTGTACCTTCATTATACAGAGGAGAAAGCTAAACAATTATCTGTAGATCATAAATGGGAAAGTCAATAACTGGAATTATAAGAGCAGAAAAACTATAATTGTTTAAAAGAAAACAACACCTGAAGTACATTTTATTGTGTAAAAGGAAGTATCCTTGCATTTTGGACTGAGACTTAAATCAAGTTCAGATATGTGAGGTCTAGCCGAAGTCATTTTCTCAGCAGCTGTATCACTTTGTGTCATATTCCGTGTCCTCTGAATCTCACATTATTCATCTGTAAAGCCAATGCTGATTTCTAACTATAATCTGAAATGCAGTCATTTTGTGTTCATTTGTCTGATCATTTACTCAACATATTTGACCAATATTATGTTGTGTAAGGTTGTGCTAAGTATTGCAAGGATCCGAAAAAATTAAATCAAGCAGAGCTTTTGCCTTCAAGGAGTGTACTCTGTAAAGTAATATATGAACTCTATAAATGATTTGTTCAGTATCAAAATTTGAGTTCTATGCTCTTGGTGTAAGAAATCTTCAAAGACATTAAAGAAGAAAATAACATTATTTTTCACAGGGCTAGAAAACTTCATTTCTTTTTAAACATTTTGTAGAGTGGAATTCTCCTTAGTACAATTATTCTCCTTAGTACAATTTCATCAAGAAGAATGGCCTGAGTGGGAAAATAAAATAAAAGATTAGAAAGACACTTCATCAAAGGGGAAAATGATAAAAAGGTATAAATACAGAAACATGGATGATATTTATAGAACTTACAGGTCAAAATATTTTGTTACTTTAAGTATAGTAATTCTGAAAGGAATAGTGAGACCATTACAAACTCCATTAAGTCACCCCTCATCAGCCTGCTTTATGAAATCTCAGTATAAAAAGAGCTTATGAAAGTTAAATGTGTACTACAGAGTAGTGAGTTGAAAATGTTGTTGAGATAAGCCTGAACATCTGGGAGAACTGAAATAAGTATGAATAGAGAGAATATCTGTAACTGTGTTTTGCTCTGTATTTTCCACCCTTGTCTGGGAGTTTGTCACTTTTTTTTTTTTCTTTTTTGCTTTCTACTCTTCCAAACTATCTAGTAAAAGAGAACTGGATTAACTCTAGTGGCTGGTAAGCAACCTTGCTAGACATTTGAACATACATGAACATACTACTTTTAACAGAATTCAGGAATTTATCAATATTTCTTGCTTTTAAATTATACTTATACAAGTTCTTAAGTATTTTAATACCTGGAAATAATTTTTTCCATTGGTAGTCTAAACATGACAAATATACTCAGTATTCAAGTTTGTTCTGATATAAAATGGAAATTTTATATGGAAATGTTATTACAATTTCTGTAATTAATTCCTGCAATTATAAATGGTTACAGTTGTAGCACCCACAGGGTCTTACGCAGTATATGAGCAATATATGAATAATCAGACAAATTAATTTTCTATCGTCAATCCTTCTTAGTGAAAAGGTCTTGTTGTTAAATAATCATAATGTAAAGAAGGCTAATAAATGGTCGAATCAAAAAATATTTTATTATTTTCAAATTTCAAAGGAAAACACTTATTTTTGTATTTCTTCAATTCTGGTAAGAAAATATAACATGAGATCTACTCTCATAGTAGTACTTTACTTTCAGGCAAAAGAAATTCAATCAGGAGGTCTTTGTGAAACAAAATACATATTTATCATGGGAATCAACTTTTCTCCATTTAATGAACAATTAAGAACATTAAATTCTTTAAGTCTAATATGTGTAAAATCTTGTTAATGATATGTATTGATACAATTGGCTATGCCAAATACTCCAACACCCAAAAGTAATTCTATAAGCCCTATTAAGTTGTCTCTATCTGGAAGAATTTTCTGTGTAGGAAGTAGTTCCAATCTAAATTACAATATGTTGAATCCGATAAGGTACAGTGATTATTTTTTAAGGCAAATCTTTTTAATGTCTTTTTATGTTTATCTATTTATTTATTCTCTTTTGTTACCCTTGTTTTATTGTTGTAGTTATTATTGTTGTTGTTATTGATGTCGTTGTTGTTGTTGGATAGGGCAGAGAGAAATTGAGAGAGGAGGGGAAGACAGAAAAGGGAAGAGAAAGATAGACACCTGCAGACCTGCTTCATTGCCTGTGAAGCTACTCCCCTGCAGGTGGGGAGCCGGGGGCTCAAAAGGTATAGTGATTAATTTTAAGAAATGAGTGGGGGCAGCCGGTGGTGGCCACTCAATCAACTGCACATAGTAATGCACAAGGACCTGGATTCTGGCCATGGCTCCTCACCTGCAGCAGGGACACCCACAACTGGTGAAGTAGATCTACAGGAGTCTATCTTTTTCCCTTTCAGTCTCCTCCTCCACTCCCAAGTTCTCTCTGTCCTATCAAGTAGGCAAAAAAAAGAGAAAAAGAGCCTTCAGGATCTATGGATTTGTAGTGCTAGCACCGAGCCCCAGTGATAACCATGGAGGCAATAAAAACATTTTTTTTTTTGGTGATTGGTTTTTTTTTGTTTTTTTTTTTGCCTCTAGGGTTATCGCTGGGGCTCGGTGCCTGCACTACGAATCCACTGTTCCTGGATGCCATGTTTCCCATTTTGTTGCCCTTGTTGTTGCGCTTGTTGTAGTTGTTATTGTTATCATAGTTGTCATTGTTGTTGGATACGACAGAGAAATCGAGAGAGGAGGGGAAGACAGAGAGGGGGGAGAGAAACACCTGCAGACCTGCTTCACTGCTTGCGAAGCGACCCCCCTGCAGGTGGGGAGCTGGGGACTCGAACCACTATCCTAACTCTGGTCCTTGCACTTTGCACTATGTGCGCTTAACCCGCAGTGCTACCACCCAGCTCCCAAAAACAATTTTTTAAATAGTGATAGGATCTAATCTTATTTCTTTTGATATGGTAGATGTAATATACATTCTTATAAGAACATTGTTTTATAACTACAATTACACAGAAAGCAAAAAAAGGGGGGTGGCGTGTTTATAATTATGTTATCATTAGTTCTGGCCACTGAATAAAGTTTTTTTTCTTCCCCTTTTCTGCCTCCAGGGTTATTGCTGGGGCTCAGTGCCTGCACTACGAATGCACTTCTCCTGCAGGCCATTTTCTCCATTTTGTTGCCCTTGTTCTTGTTATTATTGTTGTTGCTGCTGCTGTTGTTGTTGGGTAGGATAGAGGTAAGTCGAAAGAGGAGGGGAAGAGAAAGACAGACACCTGCAGACCTGCTTCACCACCTGTGAAGCGACCCCCTTGCAGGTGGGGAGCCGGGGGCTCCAACCGGGATCCGTACTCAGGTCCGTTTTACCCATTGCGCGACCACCCAGCCCCTTGAACAAAGATTCTTAAAGGCTATCTGTCTAGGAAACTATGACGTTAATCTCTGTGATCTCTTTGTTTTCTGCCTATATCTGTTTGTCGTGGTCATCCTAATTTGTTTTATATAAAAAAGTCAGAGACCGAGAGAGATCTATATAGTTATAGTGGATAGAGTTAGATAGCCAGACTTGCATGCATAAAGTCCTGAGTTTGCTTTCTGTCATCTCATATGCCAGAGTGAGTTTTTATTTTATTTCATTTATAAATACATCAATCAGTCTTTTGAAATAAAGTTATTGGACCTGAGTAGCATCTCACCAGGTGGGGTATGTGCCTTGCCATGCACAAGACCCAAGTTTGAACCCTGGCACTACAGGAAAGGTGCTATAGTGTTAGAGGAAGCTTCAGTAATAGTATCTCTCTCCCTCTGAATGAAAAAGCAGCATGGACTGCTGAAATCACACATGTGTGAGACCCCACTCCCCAAAATAAACATACTATTTCAGACATATGAGAGATCACAATAAGGTTGTTTTTTTTTTTTAAAGAGTTCTGTGAGTAACCACATCAGAATTAGTTTCACCATTGTTAAAAACTAGAATACCTGAACCAGTTTAATCTAAATGAGGGATAGAAGAAGGGGTTGACTTCAACAAATTTCTTTCAGCTGACTTTTATACCTGCTAATGGTTGGGATTTATTGACCAGTTGTTATGCAAATATTAGCTTTGTTTATCAAAAACAGTATAACTTGGGAAATTATTAATAATGAAAATTCATGACCCTAGTCCATACTTACTAAATCAGAAAATGGTGGATGAGGTCTAGAAACTTTTGTCTTAGGAGAACTGTTAGTGATCCTAGAACATATTGATTCTAGGCCATCCATCCTACTGACTGAAAGAAAATCACTGTCAAAGTAAGTTGGCTAATTCTTCAAACATAGGTTAATATTATGAGCAACAAGATAAATTACAGTGACCTTGTAAAAAACAATTGGTCTATTTAAAACCTGAAGTAGACAAAACTTTATTTCTCTAATATTCATAGGTAAAGTAATGGTGATAAGTTTTGGTGGTAAGTAAAGAATAGATTTTTAAGATATTTATCATTTTTAAAGATATTTAAAAATTGTTCAAGACTATGAAAATGGAAGAATTATCTTTATTATATCTGAAGTGCCTTGTATTCCCCGGAAGAAAAACTCTATCTAAATCTCAAGAATTATTTCTAGCATTTATGAGATGACAGAATCATTCATTTAGTTTGTCCTTAGAAACAAGACTATTGGTGGGGGGTAGGTAGCATAATGGTTATGCAAACAGACTGTCATACCTGAGGCTCTGAAGTGTTAGGTTCAAACCCAGCACCACCATAAGCCAGAGCTGATCAGTGTTCTCGTAAAAAAATACATATATTTTTTTTAAAGGAAAAGATAAAAGAAACTAGACTGTAAAATGTTTAATATTTAAATTTTGAGTTGGAAGTATACTTTGTAAAACATTTTATGATTTTTCAATTCAGAAATACAGCTACAGAAAGACTTAATTCAGTTGGAAAGGCTGAAACAGAGACTGTGATTAATACAAGGCCTGCCCACCTGTTTAGTGTGAGTTGAAATTTTAGTCAAGCATATCGATGGTGAAGTTGGCACTTATACAGTTCCCTCTCCCTTTTTAACTACAGTTGGCATCTAACTGCCAGAGGAAGAACAGATTCATAGAGCTCATCTGTAAAGGCTGTGCTTTATGTAGCTTGTTTCTTGTAATAATCTCAAATTTCTGAGTGTCAATGAAAAAAAAAAAGGTTCCAGGGGAGAGATGGTCCAGCCTTGAGGTCCATATCCTGTCATTGATTTCTATGCAACACTCTTCATCGACTTCAATGGGAGTTCCGCACTTGGATCAATGTCAGGATATGGGCCTTTACATTTAGATATGAAAGTGTTTTAATAGTGGTTGGCAAACTAGTGATGAATTAGGGTGAAAGACACAAAGAATTGGCTGGAAACTTTTCAGTCCTAGAAGCTACCCTGAACTATTATGAGTTTCTTTTTAATTTAAAATATGTAGTTTGAAGCTGGTCTATGTCAATTTTGGTCAAAAGGGTACATTCATTAAATTACTTGAGCTTATTCTGGGTTTCTCTTGACCAGAGTGGAAAATAAATTCTTAATTGATTGTGTCATTTAAAATGTGTAACAAAAGAATCTCATTTTCTGTTTTGAATGGAAACTCATGGTAAAATCTTCCTTCAAGATCTCATGATTCAGAACACCATTACTTCTTTAAAATTGAACTGGGAATATTGAAGTTAAGCTATATCATGTCTTTTTTTGAAGCAAAATCTATTCATGCAGATAAAACACTAAAAAACAATTCTCTAAAGTAATATTCACATATATGTGTTATACATATATTATATATGTAAATGTATCTAAATAACATGTATACGTACATATACATTGGTAAGTTTACTTTTTAAACAGATGCCACGATTATATGTTCACAGTCTCCCTCTTAGTGGAAATGTTAATTTAAACTTCTCAAGTTTTCTACATTCTTAGTCAAATGCTTCCTGTCAGTTGAAACTTTGTCTTCTTGCCTTATTTGATAATTGTTGCCTTTGCTACTTTTTATCCTTCAACAAGGGACTTGTATTCCTTATTTAAGTTAAGCTATATCATGAAATTTTATTGAAATTAATGAAATTTTACTGAAAAAAAGTCTTAAGTTCCTATTATGAGTACTCCAAGAATATCCTTTGATAATAATATAGTACAAGGGGGAAAGTTCCTAATAGTGAATTAGAAATCAAATGTGGCTATCATTCCTTGGCTTATCAGTGAATTTAGTTATTTTGTTCAGTGACTTCAAATTTTTATGGAAAGAGGGGTGGTTTTAATGTGTTTGTTTCCTTTCATCTAAAGGTAGTGAGCCAGCTAGATCTCTATTATTTTCTGACCTATATGGTCATCATCTTGAGAAAGAAGGAAAACATTCAAGGTTTTAACATTGTCAGTTGCATCAACACACTTAGCCTAATTCACAGGGAAATGTGCGGTGTGACTTACTACTAAAGTGATACAAGTGTATTTGTCAACTCTTATTTACATTCTATATGTGTAACAACATGGTTATCTATAGTACAGTACAGTTATATTTAAACGAAATCAAATGAGTAAAGAGTTATAGGAAGAAGTGACCTATACTTTAAATTTTATGCTTTAGAGCAAACTGTGTAGCACTTAGGTTTCCATCTTTCTTTTAAATCTCACACTAAACATTTCAGATTCTTATTGCCAGAGTTGTAGAGATTAGTTAATGGAAGAGTATACATGTGGGAAGGGAGGAGGATAAGTCTGTGCCAGGAATAAAACAAGAGAATGTTTTTTTTTGTTAATGGATTGACTAAAGAACTCATAATGACAGTCCTACCAAAATGCATATACAGAACAGAGAAAATGTAACTATTATTAATTAAGACATAAAATGTGGGCCTTGGTAAACAAATTGCTCCTTTTTGTGTATATAACTGAATATTTCACTTCTATTCCATCTTTTAAAACTGATTTTTTTTCCCTCCAGAGTTATTGCTGAGGTTGGGTGCCTACACTAAAAATCTTCTGCTCCTAGAGTCTATTTTTTCCATTTTGTTGTTGTTGGATAGGACAGAGAAATTGAGAGAGGAGGGAAAGATAGAGAGGGGGAGAGAAAGACACCTGCAGACCTGCTTCACCTCTTGTGAAGCACATCCCCTGTAGGTGGGGAGCCGGGGTCTTGAACTGGGATGCTTGCACCTGTCTTTGCACTTTGCATCATGTGCGCTTACCCAGGTGTACCAGATGCACCAGCCCCTAAAATTGATTTTATTTTTAAAGCTACTCCCTCTGCATGACTTTTGTACACAATTGTTGATTGGTAAATTCTGACCTCTTCTGTAGTTTTCCATAGTTAGCCTCCTACCCAACACAACTGATGAACATGTGCATCAAATAAAAACCCAGTGAGCTGTTAGTACACAGAACAGCAAGCTAAATCCCGTTATTGTCATGACACCAATTTTAGACAAGGCAAATGCCAGACGTCATCCTAGGAAACTATTTGTAGTTAGAAGGTAAGGTGGAAAGGGGGCAAGTGTTATTTAGCTTTTATGTTCAAGTCTTTATTTATGAGAGATTTTGAAATCAGAATTAGAATTTTAAGTGTAACTTGAATGCTCTTGAAGAAACTACTAGTTCAAGTAAAATAGCATAATATAAAGATAAGATACAATCTTCGGAATAAGTCAAACCTATAAGCATTTCTTTTTAAACTTTCAAATCTTCTGGTATGCAATGTATGATTTTCTTATATTGGTAACAGCACAAATATGAATGTAAATATTACTTTGTTTAAAACATATAAAATGCACCTCTAAGGCATATTTTCACAAAATTACACAGATTGTACTTTTTAATTTATATAAAAATTGTCGATCATTCTGTTGTAAACATTCTATATATTTACCTATGGGTCAATAGGGAAGATGCTGTTTCTAAGTACCTTGTATATTGTAGACACATAAAAAGTATTTTTCTGAATAAGTAAAGATTCACCAATAATCTGTAGAAGTTAGTTAGGTTGGATTAGTGATTATTATCTTTGCAATTTTAGTTTGTGCTACATATATGGCAAGATTAAACTTCTGAATTTATTTATTTATTTTATTTTAGTAGTCTCTCAGTGTGTAGCCTCCCTTGAGGGTCAATTCATACTTAAACTAGTGTCACTTTAAGTGACAATCCAGTAAGATTAACTCTACAAAGAAACAAAAAGGGGAGTAGGGCAGTAGCGCAGCGGGTTAAGCACAGGTGGTGCCAAGCACTAGGACCAGCATAAGGATCCCGGTTCAAGCCCCCAGCTCCCCACCTGCAAAGGAGTCACTTCAGGTCTGCAGTTCTCTTTCTCTCCCCCTCTCTGTCTTCCCCTCCTCTCTCTATTACTCACTGTCCTATCTAAAAATGACAGCATCAGTAACAACAACAATAATAACTACAACAACAATGAAAAACAAGGGCAAAAAAAGGGAAAATAAATAAATATTTTTTAAAATTTAAAAAAGAAACAAAATGAACTAGAACAAGTGTGTGTGTGTGTGTGTGTGTGTGTGTGTGTGTGTGTGTGTCTGTGTTGGTGTGATTGGGGAGGGTATTATATAGGAAAGAAAAATGTATATTATTCTCATTCTGAAGCAGGGTATTTGCTTATAAGACAACTAACCTCAAAGATACTGTGCTCATGCAAACCAAGTTACCACGTCCCAATAGTTTGGATCTTTAACAATGGGTGGCATTTGCTAAGTAGAGTTCCACTCTGTAATTTTTCGGGTGCACAGCTGTGCTCTCAGGCACAACTGTGCTCCCTGTGAGCCCTCCAACATTTTACTATGCAGCTGTGCAAGTGAGCTGCTTAGGAAATTGTTAGGAGGCAGCTGCAGAAGCTGCTGGCTGCAGAAGTCTGTTTGAACATGACCTGAGTGAGGATTCAGTGCTAAATATGAGACTCTTGTAACCTCCATCTTCTACACACGCATAGCTGTGTGCTCTGGAACCTGGAGGAAATGTTCGGCCTAGGCTTACTGTGAGCCTTTTAGCTACTTTGATTGTGGGGCTCTCTGGACTCTCTGTTAAGGAGCCTCAGATTATATTAATCATTTCTATATGAATACTCACATCAATAACATGTGTGGTTATAATCATAACTGGGGCCTGGGAAACTTCCCTTTTATTGATTATTTTAAATAAAGTACATTTATCTAAATAAATTATTTTGAATAATTTATGTGACACACTCAGTCAGAATTAACTCTTGTAAATGTTCTTTCAAATACTGATATAAAATTATAGTGTAGCATTTTATATCCATATTTTAGTATTGTGATATCAGTTAAATATCTTCTAACAAGAGGTTTTTGTGGTTATGACTTTATATCCACATTGATACTAAATTAGGAAAGAATATTTTTTAAAATATTTATTTATTCCCTTTTGTTGCCCTAGTTTTTTATTGTAGTTGTTACTGTTGTTGTTATTGATGTCGTTGTTGTTGGATAAGACAGAGAGAAATGGAGAGAGACGGGGAAGACAGAGGGGGAGAGAAAGGCACCTGCAGACCTGCTTCACCGCTTGTGAAGTGACTCCCCTGCAGGTGGAGAGCCGCGGGCTCAAACTGAGATTCTACGCCAGTCCTTAGGGTCCTTACACTGGTCCTTCACAAGTGGTGAAGCAAGGCTTTAGGTGTCTCTCTGTCTCTTTCCCTTTCTATCTCCCCTCCCCCTCTCAATTTCAGTCTCTATTTAATAATAAACATAAATAAATAAAAATATTTTTAAAAATTCTGACTTTATGACATATGACACACAAGACATAGGCATGAAACATGTTACAATATTTGATTGTTGTAATTAATGATAGAGATGAAAGATAGAAGATAAGAACCTTCTATTAATGTTCAACACTTGAACAATCAAGGGATATGCTCAGTGGATAGCGCATATTTGCATACCTGAGACCCCAGTTTTGGCACTTTGTATCATATGTGATTGAGCAATGCTGTTTGTTGTTTTATTGTTATAGTTATTGTTGTTGTCATCGTTGTTGGATAGGACAGAGAGAAATGGAGAGAGAAAGGGAAGACAGAGTGGGGGAGAGTAAGACAGACACCAACAGACCTGCTTCACCACTTGTGAAGAGACTCCCCTACAGGTAGGAAGCCAGAGGCTCCAACTGGGATCCTTATGCCGGCTTTGCACCACGTGCGCTTAACCCACTGCACTAACGCTGGACTCCCTATGAGTGAGATTCCTGACCATAATGTAGTTCCACCTTTATTTGTTAAAATATTCTTCATACTGTTTTCTATAATGACTGCTCCAGTTTGCATTCCCACCAAAAGTAAAACAAAGTTTATGTTTCTCCACATCCTCACCCAACATATATCATTACCTGTTTTATTGATGTAGAACATTCTGGTATGAGGTAGAATTTCAAGAAGCAACTAAGTTCTTATTTTATGTTTATTTCCTTTTCCCTGATCCTGTCTTCATGTACTTCTGCTCATAATCAGTTTTTTAAAAAGTAAGATGTTTATAATAGTTTATGTTTCTGACTTGCACTAAAAACACTTTATTTAATTGAATTTATTCTAGGGAAGTAGCTGTACAACATATACACTTACACTACTGTTATTAAAATATCAAATAATTACCATTTTGGAGTGGTGGTGACACACCTGGCTAAGTGCTTGCATTACCATGCACAAGGACCCAGGTTCAAGCCCCCAGCCCCCAATCTACAGGGGGAAAGCTTCACAAGTGGTAAAGCAGTGCTGCAGGTGTCTCTATGTCTCTCTCCCTTTCTGTATCCTCCTCCCTCTCAATTTCTCTCTATTCTGTCAGATAAAATAAATAAATAACGTTTTTTAAATAAACAATATTATACAATACTATAAGAAAATTAAACATTCTTTAAAGCAAACTGGAAAGACAAATATTATATGTTTACAAAGTCTGACAAAAATATTATTTAGCAGAAGAGATTTAAAAAGGTGAAAGACTGTAGTTGAAAATTCCAAAATTTTAACTCCGATGATCTCTGAATGTTAGCAATGGTCTATTTTTCTTTCTTATTTTCTCTAAGTTTGATTGTTTGCACTTTACCAGTAGATGTGAGAGTTCTTACTCCTCATTTATGTTTCCTTATTATTTTAGTATCAGAAATATAGTTTCTTTTTTATATCCTTTATCCCTGGCCTTCATTCTCATTCCTCTCTTGTCCACGACCAGTCTTTAATGAATAGATCTTAAAAACAAAAATGCTGGATCTTTTAAAAAGAAAATGACTTTGGTGCAATATCATGAAGATCTATACGTTTAATACTCTGCTGCTTACTTCAGCTTAGTATTTTCAACTCAAAACAATATTTTCTTGTAACTAGAATGTCTGATACAAAATCACTTTTAAAAATCTAGATTCATATTACATAACCCTGAACTTAATCCTAACAAGAGACAAAACTTTTAGACACAAGCATTTCCAAGACCACTTTGAGTATAAAATTCAGTTCCTAGAAATTTAGACTTAAAAAAATAAGCAATTAGGGAGTCGGAGGTGTCGCAACTGGGTAAGAGCACATGGCTTAAAGCGCAAGAACCAGCTTAAGGATCCTGGTTGGAGGCCCCAGCTCCCCAGCTGCAGGGAGTCCGCTTCACAAGCAGTGAAGCAGGTCTGCAGGTGTCTATCTTTCTCTCCCCTTCTGTCTTCCCCTCCTCTCTCCATTTCTCTCTGTTCTATTCAACAACAATATCAGTGGCAACAATACCAATAATAACAACAAGGACAACAGAATGAGAAAAAATGACCTCCAGGAGTAGTGAACTTGTAGTTCAGGCACCAAGTCCCAGCAATAATCCTGGAGGCAATAAAAAAAAAAATCCAGTAGTCATAATTCTTAACTATAATTCTGGAATGTTATTTGTGTATGATCAAGGGCTTCACCACTCCCATTTAACTTATTTTCATAGTGAGTCCTAGGAACAGAGGGTCAGAGGGAAAGACACAACTTTGGAAGCTTCTTTCTATTGTGATAGAGGCCAGACTCAACCAACCCTGGGTCATGTGAATGACAACACACACACACACACACACACACACTATCTATCTGAGCTACTTGTGTCTGAGTATTTTATATTGTGGACTGAGTATCTAAGCCATTAGTATCATGACAAAAGTTAAACATGATCTAGAGTAGCCTTTTTTTTTTTCCTTCTGGGTTATGACTGGGGCTCGGTGTCTGCACTACAAATCCACTGCTCCTGGAGGCCTTTTTTTTCCTTTTCTTTTCCTTTTGTTGCCCTTGTTGTTTTATTATTTTTATGGTTATTATTATTGTTGTTATTGATGTTGTTTAGGACAGAGAAATGGAGAGAGGAGGGAAATATCGAGATGGGGAGAGAAAGATAGACAACTGCAGACCTGCTTCACCACCTGTGAAGCGATCCCCCTGCAGGTGAGGAGCTGGGGGCTCAAACTGGGGTCCTTGCATTTCACACCATGTGCACTTAATCCGCTGCACTACTGCCCGACCCCCTAACGTAGCATTTTTTAAAAACATTTTTGCCTCAGAAACATAATTTCCATTATGTAAAATTATTGAAGGCCTCAAAGACTTTCATGTGGATTTATAAAGATAATGTAGACTTAAAAATTTTTTTTTAATATATATTTGTATTTATTTTTCCCTTTTGTTGCCCTTGTTTTAGTTGTTGTATTTGATGTTGTCGTTGTTAGATAGGACAGAGAGAAATGGAGAAAGGAGGGGAAGACGGGGGAGAGAAAGGTAGACACCTGCAGACCTGCTTCACCGCCTGTGAAGCGACTCCCCTGCAGGTGGGGAGCCAGGGGTTCAAACCGGGATCCCTATGCCAGTCCTTGCTTTGCTTAACCCTCTGCACTACCGCCTGACTCCCGATAAAGTAGACTTTTATGGTGTATGTAGATTATATGTAATGATGTTTGCCACATTACAAATTAAAACTAAGAACTCTTTTTTTTTAGAGTAAAGGAGTTTATGCATAATTTCACAATTCCAGGAGTTGTTTTTTCCTATCTTCTCAAGTGTATTTATTAATTAATGAGAGAGAGAACCAAAACATTACTTTGGCACATGTCAGGATTTGAACTCAGGACTCTCATGCTAGAGAGCCCGGTGCTTTACCTACTGTACCACTCCTCAGGCTGGATAGGTTGCTTTTTCATTCAGCCACAAGGAGTTACACCACCACACTGGAGCTTTCCCCAGGGTATCATGTTACTTCTATAAAGTGCCAGGGTTCAAAACTAGGGCATGCACATGACAAGGCAAGATCCCTAACCCATTTAGCTATTTCTCTGGCTCTAACATCAAGGCTTTTTCTTTTTTTTTTAATTTATTCCTTTTTGTTGCCCTGGTTGTTTTATTGTTGTAGTTATTGTTGTTGTTGTTATTGATGTCGTTATTGTTGGATAGGACAGAGAGAAATGGAGAGAGGAGGGTAAGACAGAGGGGGAGAGAAAGATAGACACCTGCAGACCTGCTTCACTGCCTGTGAAGCGACTCCCCTGTTGGTGGGGAGCCAACGGGCTTGAACCAGGATCCTTACACCAGTCCATCAAGGACTTTTTAAAACCATGACAATACACAAACACATTAATTGACTGTCAGAGTAATATCATATCACATATGAAATTCCTTCTGACATTTTCATTGTACATTTGTGACATTAATAATTTTTAAAAATAAGTGATGTTATAAAAATATTTTTTACTTTGTGGGTACCCTAAATAAGTCTTGGGAACCCCAGGGATTCCTGGGCCATACTTTGAGACTGAGGGTCTACAGTATTTATTTTCTTAAATTAATACAACTTTTACTAGCTCCTAATCCAGAGCCATGAAGTAGGCTCTGATTAGCCTCACTCAGCAGATTTACTCTTAGAATGAAAATATTGTTAGCAGTTAAATTTTTCTGTTACTGCTCATATATGTTTTGATTATTAGGCAAAATTAATTTGTTATAAAAGTAACCAGTACTTTTTTAGTCATACATAAGTTCTAGTATTTTTTTCTTTTTTATCTGATAGCTTAATTATATAAAACATAAAAATGAAGTCACCTTCCTTGCTATTTTAGCAATGTCCTTATTAAAAAGAATAGTAGTATATGAAATCCAAATATCCAAATATTGTAGCAGTGGAGGTTACTTATTACTTAATTAGGCTAATCAAATAGTGAATATTCTTTTTTTTATTCTAACATTCTAGTGAAGTTAGATTTATAATCTTCTTCATTAATTCTGGTATTTTTGTAATATTTATTTTTTATTCCCTTTTGTTGGCCTTGTTGCTTTGTTATTGTTGTTGGATAGGACAGAGAGAAATAGAGAGAGGAGAGGAAGACAGAGAGGGGGAGAGAAAGATAAACACTTGCAGACCCACTTTACAGCTTGTTAAGTGACAGCATATATAAAGCAATACATACCCTAGCTCCCCACCTGCAGGCGGTCGCTTTCGAAGTGGTAAAGCAGGTCTGCAGGTGTCTATCTTTCTCTCCTCCTCAATGTCTTCCCCTCCTCTCTCCATTTCTCTCTATCCTATCCAACAACAAAAACAGCTATGCCAGCAATAACAACTACAACAAGCACAACAACAAGGGCAACAAAATAGGAAAAATAGACTCGAGGAGCAGTGGATTCGTAGTGCAGGCATTGAGCCCCAGCAATAACCCTGGAGGCAAAAAAATCAATACACGTAATCCACCACATCAACTACAGGAAAACCAAAAATCACATGACTATTTAAAAAGATACAGAGAAATAGGGAGTCGGGCAGTAGCGTAGCGGGTTAAGGGCACATGGCGCAAAGCACAGGGACCGGCGTAAGGATCCCAGTTCGAGCCCCACCTGCAGGGGAGTCCCTTCACAGGCGGTGAAGCAGGTCTGCTGGTGTCTTTCTCTTCCAGTTTCTATCTTCTCCTTCTCTCTCCATTTGTCTCTGTGCTATCTAACAACGACTACAACAATAAAACAATTAGGGCAACAAAAGGGAATAAATAAATATTTTAAAAAATAAATAAAAAGATACAGAGAAATATTTTGACAAGATTCAGCATACTTTCATGATTAAGGCCTTGTAGGAAACAGTCTGTTTATTTCTTCAAACACTGGAAATGGACCCAGCATTTTCTTTCCTGGATATTTATCCAAAAAAAAGAAAAAAACACCTATTTAAAGAGATATGGACATGCTTTGTTCATAGCAGCACAATTTGTAGCAGTCTAAACAGATCAATGAAATAAGCCCCTCACACTATTTAAAGAGATATGGAAATGCTTTGTTCATAGCAGCACAATTTGTAGCAGTCTAAACAGATCAGTGAAATAAGCCCCTCACACTTATGGGCAATTAATTTAACTCATGAGTTCCCAAAACTTTAAATGGAGAAAAGCATCTATTCAGTAAACCATACTGGGGACATTGAGTTGAAACATGCAAAAGAACGAAACATGATCACATGTGCAAAAGTCAACTCCAGATGGATGAAAGTCTTAAGTCATTGTTCCAGATCATAAAACATGAAGAAGAAAGCACCATGTTCTGATCTGGATGTATGAAAAACTTTGGAGATAATTATTCTAAGCTATGGCTACATGGTGAATAGATATGTCTGAATTGATAGACACTCAGAGTATGTGCAGAGTTCTATGAGGTGATGGTAAATCATAACCACAGAAAGAATAAACAGGGTTCTTGTGGAGGGATTAGGACATTTTCTTGTGTAGTTAAAGGTCAGATAAAAAGAGGAAACCCACAAGACCTCAGAATGGAAGATTAAAAGGGGCTTATCTGAAAGTCTGGGAATTTCTATCAGTACAAGAACATGACAGTAGACAGGTTACCACTGAACAAAACTGCCACATAGAATTTGTTTTGAAGTCCCCAACTGCCTCTTTCTCCCCTGTCTATTTCAGTCTGTCATGAAACAGAACTATGAAGAAACTTGTGAAAATTACTAGATGGTTTCATTCCTATGTGGAATATAGATAAAAGAGATTCATTTAAAAACAAGTAGCTAGACTATGTCTCAGACTTTATGAGAACTTAGGTGATTACTGGGGGAGCAGGGCATAGGACTTTGGTGAAGGGTGTGGTGGCTTAAAAACATGTATGGGGGTGAAATTATATCCCCGGGTTCTTATAATTTTCTAAAAATCACTTTTAAATCAGTACCAAAAATGAAAAATGAACTTGTGCACTTGCTCATCAGCATCACCATAGTTACCGTTTGTTGGGACTTTGCTTTATGTCTTGTCTGGCCAATGTATTTTGTATCACTTCTGTTAATTCTCAGAATAACTATGTAAGGCAGAGCATGCTATTTCATCATTTCACACAGGGAAAAATTAAAGCGCAGGAACCACCAGGCGGTGGCGCACCTGGTTGAGTCACAATGCTCAAGGACCCAGGTTTAAGCCCCCAGTCCCCACCTGCAGGGGGAAAGCTTTGCAAGTGGTGAAGCAGTGTTGCAGATGTCTCTCTCTCTCTATCACCCCTCCCTTCTCAATTTCTGGATGTCTCTATCTAAGAAATAAATAAAGATAATAATATAAAAATTTTTAAAAAAGAAAAATTAAAGCACAGAAATTTTAAGTAACTTACAATCATTCAGTCAAGATTCAATTATTTACCCTCAAGAACCCTGAAAATTAATATTTAAACTGATATTGCTATCTTATTATTGACATTATTTAATAGTATTTTCACTCTGGTCACTTCAAATCTTAAAAGTTCTGAGCACCTGTAATTTAGATTTATCAGGAAACAACATCCTATCACTCTGGCACACAGATGAAGGAAAAAAAATTTTTTAATATATTTTCTAAAATATGTTTTAATATGTAAAATTCAACATTTGCTGCAGTGGGATTCAGTGAAAGTCTGGAATAATAAAATCAATATGATAACTATTCTTTCTGAAAGGGTTATTGAACAGGTTTGAAATTTAATAGAATTGTCGTGGTCCCATTGCACTTTTGCGTGTATCAGCAAGCACTAAGGAAGAAGATGGCTCTTAGAACTAAGTGTGAATACCTCGCAGCAGGACACACTGTGGCTATGGCATAAGGAACATTTAATAGAAAAACACATAATAAGCCAGAATGAAAGGACAATACATGGCATGCTTACTCCACCTTGTGGAATAATATATACTTGCACTACTTTCTAGGACACAAGCAATTTTTTTTCACAAGTTTAAATGTATTTATTATTATCTTATTTTGGCAAGTTAAGTGATATTACTATTAGTTTTTGTTTTTTGCCTCCAGGGTTGTCACTAAGGCTTGGTACCTGCACTACAAATCTACTACTTCTACAGGCCATTTTTTCCATTGTTTTTTTCATAGGATAGGATAAAGAAGAATTGAGAGAGGAGGGGAAGACAGAGAGGGGGAGAGAAAGATAGACATCTGTGGACCTGCTTCACCTCTTGTGAAGCGACTCCCCTGCAGGTGGGAGCCAGCCGAGGCTCCAGCTGGATCCTTGTGCTGGTCCTTGCACTTGGTACTATGTGCCTTAACCCAGTGTGCTACAGCCCAGCCCCCTACTATTAGTTTTTTTTTAATGTAATACAATAAACTTTCATATGATTTCCCAGCATACAGTTGTGTAGGGTATTTTAATTCAGGTATTATTTAAGACAACAAAACCATAACATTTCATGTATAATCTTTCATTTTATGTTCAATCAGTTGCATACTGTGTCCACATCAAGGCGTCCATGTTTTTCATTTAATATTAAATTACATTTTCAGCAGTAATAAATATGTGTAATAGAATGTTGTATGCCATTTATGACAGAAGTATGTAAAAATCAAAGTACCAACAGATTCATGGGATTTTAAAGACAGTCCAGGCTGGTGTTTTCTATTATCATTGCTTCATTATGGTCATACTGAAATCTTTAGAATCTAATTTAAGTCTTATTTAGTCGGTTTTTTTTTTATTACAACATGGTTTCTGAATTTAAAACATTTTAAATTAAATCTAAAGTGATAATGTCAGACTGCACTGTTTCCAATATCCAATAAAAAAGGAATTTTTGTACTGTTTTTTGTATGTGTAACCTGTTTCTCCCTGTAAACAATGAATGCTTCTGAGGCCAGAAGCTATTATATTCCTATCAGATACCTTTTAATGGAAATTTGGGCATTGGAAATGAAAATAAGGTGATAAAATGTCATTTAATTATAATTAAAGTACTCCTGTTCAAATGAGAATAATCTTATAGTCAAATCAAGGGGGGAAAATCCTTACTAAGATGACACTATTTGAATGTGGTTTGCTTAATAAACAGCAATCTACTCTCTCTTTTTTTTTTTTTTTCTCAGTGTGGTGTGACGATGTCACACATGTCCAAGATACTACTTAGATGTCTTCCTCATGACAATTCTCTAATTTATCTATTCCAGAGAGGGAGGGATAGAGGTAGGGAGGGGTGGAGGGAGGGAGAGAGAGAAAGAGAAAGAGAGGAGAGAGACAGGGAGAGAGAGAGAGAGAGAGAGAGAACTGAATTGCTCCACCATCCACAAAGTTCTCCCAAAGCTGTCCTTGATGTTCTTAGTTGATGCTAGTGCCAAACCCCCATGCACAGTAAGATGGGTGCTTTACTGCATGTCCTCTCTCCTGACTAACTTTTAAAGACTTATCAAAATTGTAACCAATCTTCACTCTATATTTAGTCTTAGCTTTTCTCTCACTTCTGTTTTGTCTGAGTAACATTCCTGGAGTGAAAGGGGTTGGTTAGAAAACAACTACTTAATGATATTGGTCCACTATTCTAGTGTTAGCCTAAATGTAAAAAGACTTTGTAAAAATAATTAGTCTATTTGAAGGTAAAATGGTGGTAGTGTGAAGAACTATTTGTTGTTTTGAATTTTGATTAACTCAAATCATTAGGGGGGTTATACAGAACTTAAGGGGTGGGGGAGCTGGTAACTTAAGGGGTGGGGGAGCTGAATCCTACTTCCACTACTTAGTGGCATAGGGACTCTTGACAAAATATTAAACCTTTTTAAATCTTGATTTTTCAAGAAGTAATAATATAAACACAACAGTGCTGTTTAGAGGAAAGAATGAAATGACATTAATAAAGCAAAAAATACACACAAAAATGAATAGAGAAGTCAGGATCATGTGTTTAGTATTTAATCTTTTCCTTCAGTAGAATAAAAGATATTGACAGACAGCACTGTATGGACTGCAGACTTAAACTCAATGGCTTCTTTGGTTTAAAATTGAAATGCAAGTTAACTCATATTCAGACTTAATGGAGTTAGACAATAGATTGTTAAGACATTCAATAAATTCAACAAACGGTTTATCTCATTTATGTCCCTTTCATTTCATCACAGTCATAGCAATTTATTCTAGTTGGACTCCCTGGATGTATTACTGAAATCTGATTCTTAGGCTAGAAGTCTCAGTCTTTCTTGCTTCCACGTTCCTTTGTGTCTTATTATTATCCATCAGCAAAGGTGGTCCAATATAGTCGCTAATTTGTTTATTGATTAGACTATATCTTAAATTCTTCTAGTTCTTTCATTACCACTGGTGTCCCCTTCTCCTAGTTGTCTGTACCTATAGCCTGTAATATTTAAAATCTCCTGATAGGCCTTTTATCCTTTGAGTCTTGCCTCTTCATCTGTGTTTTCACAGAACAGAACAGAACAGGTTTTTATACTTCCCTTCTCCCTTCCTCTCAATCCTTCTCCCTACTAGTTCATATTTCCTATCTGACTAGTAGGCACTGCATGATCATTCTGTCTCTTGTTTACTGCTAGAATATCGTTTCAAACCACCACCACTGATTTCCACTAAACTGTTTCATACTGACCTTGTGCATTGTAACATGTACACTTAACTGAGTACACCACTGGCCAGCCCCCTAGAGTCCATTCTCTGAACCCATTCAGCATAACTGAAAAGACAATGTGTTTCCTCCTGGCCTCAACTCTATTATTGTTTCTATAGATACATACTGATATTCACAGACTTTTTTTTTTTAGTCAATGACGAATTTAATTTTCTGTAGCTACTTGAAAACAGAAAATACAACAGGTTATACAAGGTAAGCAGGCATGTAGAAATACCATTTTTATTTTATTTTATTTTGGGGGGCGTTAGTAATTTATAGTGTAGTTTTTAACTTGTTGGCATAACCTCTCACCTCATTTTGATTGGTGTCTAGGAGACACAACAAGATCCCAGTGTCTCTTCATCCTGTCCCTACCCTTCCTTCCACAGAGTTCTTTGCTTTGGTACAATACATCACATCCACTCAAAGTTTTACCTTATGTTTTCTCTTTTCTCTTATTCTCTGTTCTTAATTATAAGTGAGATCAGTTGGTATTGGTCTTTTTCTTTCTGGCGTGTTACCTGGGAGTAAGAAATGGGTTAAAATATTAAAAATATGACTGAGTGGGACTATAAGTCTAGAGGCCCAGAAAAAATGGAGGGCTAAGAGATTTGTTAGATATCTTAGAAAGCCTTGAAAAAAAAAATTTGTGAGAGGGGCCAGGTGGTGGCACACCTGGTTAAGCGCAGGCATTACAGTACATAAAGAAGCAGGTTCAAGGCCCCAGTCCCCACCTGCAGGGAGAAAGCTTCACAAGTGGTGGAGCAGGGCTGCAGGTGTCTCTCTGCCTCTCTCCCTCACTATCTCCTCCTCCTCTTTTAATCTATCTCTGTACCTATCCATTAAATAAATAAGTAAATTAGAAAAATTGTGATAAACAAAACTGAAAATGAGTGATCTCATACGATTTTCAGTGAAAAGGAGAATATCAAGACTAGCGCCATGAAAAGCTGAGGGAAGAATTACAAAATAAAGTAGACTATTAGAGGAATACTCACAATATTAGTGAAGGATGTCATTAGAACTTCTGAGTGTGGGGGTTGGGCGGTAGCGCAGAGGGTTAAACACAAGGACCAACATGAGGATCCCAGTTGGACCCCCCCCCCGGCCCCCCTCGCTCCCCACCTGCAGGGGAGCCACTTTACAGGTGGTAAGGCAGGTCTTTAGGTGTCTATCTTTCTCTCCCCCCTCTGTCTTCCCCTCCTCTCTCCATTTCTCTCTGTCCTATCCAACAACAATGACATCAACAACAACAATAATAACTACACCAACAAGAAAACAACAAGGACAACAAAAGGGAAAATAAACAATAATCATCATAATAATAAAGAATAAGTGTATTGTATCAGAGTAAAGGACTCTGGAAAAGAAGAAGAAATTAGTGTTTGGGTGGGCTTTTGGGGAATGGTGTGTGATGGTGGAAAGGGTTCTATGTTGGGCAAGAGAGTGTTTTGTATACACTTATGGAGAGATGAGAAATTGTACTCATATGTCAACAACTGTACTGTAATCCATTAACCTGTAATTTTTATTTTCATAAAACATATCTAAATAGAATAGAATATGACTTAACCATGTTAAAGAATGATATTCTGTTATTTGAACAAGTCCTAGAAAATAACATTACAGCATAAAAAAGTTATTGCAATATTATTTTTATCCCCTACACATTCAGCAGCTATCTGTTCACACAAATAATTTTATTAGAGGCATAATATCAATTTACAAAATTATAAAATAGCACAGATATAACTTTGCGCCATTCCTTCTGTCCCCATTCCCTTCATTGGAAGCTACAGTAGTTCTCCCAGGTCACAGATATGGGTTGATGATTATTTCTATAACTATCTGTCTATATCTATATATATTTGCACTTTTTTTTCTATGTCCCATCTTCTCTTTCTTTCCAGGTCACACCTACACCTATTATAAGCTCCAAATAGCCTTCCTTTTTTCCTTTTTTCCTTTTTTTTTTTCCACTGGGTCCTAATGCAGCTGGAATTCAGAGCTCTCTGTTCATTGTTCTTCACACAAATCTTGGAGGCTAGTTGATTGTGAGGGACTTGTCTAGGGTCTGAGGATATAATGGTGAACTAAACCACCTGCTTCCTCACAGAGTTTTTCCTCTCATCTTGTCACTGTGCCCTTTTTATTCTCTAGAAAGATAACAACGCATCCTCTCCTTTTCTTCTTCACAGTCGTTGCTGTGGTTAGGGTTTCAGCGTTTTCTGTTTTGTTAGGGAATAACCACAGTGTTGGTTTCTGTGCCTTCACTCTTTGCATTTCTATTAATCCACAGTGCCAGTCGAACCCCCTTCTTAAGCATAACTGAATTTGCATCATTGTTTTCCTCTCAATAAAGCATGTTTGTTTGGAGTTCCTAGACTAACAAAATAAGGTGTGCAGTCTTTAGTAAGACATTTTTGCATTGACTTGCCTCATTGTTTTCATCTTTTTCCTCTTTTTAATGCTTTTTTGTACCATGATTCAGACATTTCTCACCATATCTTTCATTTGCATGTTTGGAAAAAGCCATCTGCAATTTCCAGTGTTTGGTGAGGACTGGTTAGAAGGAAGTATGACTTTTCCTACTTTCCTATTCATGGTTTTCCCTGGACCGTCCTGCCACCCCCATCCATTTGACATTATTTATGGTTCCTAGTTTTTGTTTCATCCAGATGAAGCTGGAGTTAAGAACAATTTTCTAACATTCCAATTGCAGCATCCTTCTGGGATTTTACATCTTTTCAAATTTTCTTTCTGATAACAAACCATCAAATCCATAACAAGTTAGTTAATTTTCCCTAGGTTAGTATCTTTAATATATTTACCAGTATGTCCAACCATTACCACCATCAGCTTAAGAATCTCCATACTCATTGGAAGTCACTCTTTCTTTCAACTTCAATCTCGAGAACCTCCTATTTTCTTTTTCTTTATTCTTTTTTTTTTTTTTTTCCCCCGGGGTTATCTATCACTGGGGCTCAGGGCCAGCACTCCAAACCTACTGCTCCTAGCAGCCACTCTTCCACTTTATTAGACAAGACAGAGACAAACTGAGAGGGAGATGGGGAAGATAGAGAGGACAAGAGAAAGATACCTGCAGTCCTCTTCACAGTTTGTGAAGTGACCCCTCCTGCAGGTAGGGAGCCGGGGGCTCCAACTGGGATCCTTCTGTAGGTCTTTGCACATAGTACTATGTGGGCTTAACCACATGTGCTACCGCTGGCCCGCTACCTCCTGATTTCTCTATGTATTTGTCTATTCTGGAAATAAGATACACATGGAATCATATATTATGTGACCTTTGCATCTGACTTTTCCACTTAGCATAATGTTGTCAAGTTTCTTCTATGCTGTAGCACATATCTGTAGTTTATTCATTTTATTTCAGAGTAAATAGTTCCTTGTATTGCTATATCATATTTTGTTCATCTATTCCTGGGTTGATAAACTTTTTCAGTATTACTACATCTGACTCTTATGAATAATGCTTTGATGAGCATTTCTGTATAAAGGTTTTGTTAGCCATTTCATTTAAATCACTGAGCTTAGTAAGCTACAAAGAGGACACATAAGGGATGTTATCACTTATGGGTGGAATGTAAGAAACAAGGAAAGAAAGGGAAAGCAGGGTGAAACTTGGAGTTGGTGTGTTCTGTTGCAGCTAAGCCAAAGACTGAGGATCGTGGTGGGGATGGTGGTAGTTGGGTGACTGAGTATTGGTGATTCTGTTCTCAGTGGTAGAGAAAACTTAAGTTGGTAGTGAGAGTGGTGTACAGACACCTATCACGGTATGACAAGAAATTATACTGGTGACAACAGCTGTCCTGTGAATAATTATTTGTGTAATAAAGTGATTTTTTTAAAGGGAGGAACTTTTTCTCTCTTATTTATTTAGCATAGGGGATGGTCTTTTAGCTCAGTTGGTTCGAGCATGGTGCTAATAATAAATATGTGCTTGGGATCTAAAGTTAGACCATCATTGTTCACATCTGCCACTTACTCTCAATGTGACTTT
Organism: Erinaceus europaeus; assembly: GCF_950295315.1. Lineage (NCBI taxonomy): Eukaryota > Metazoa > Chordata > Mammalia > Eulipotyphla > Erinaceidae > Erinaceus > Erinaceus europaeus. The sequence goes on from NC_080168.1 coordinate 22,155,772, forward strand.
GGAAAAGTTTCTTGCCTTCTTGAGAATTTCAGCCTTCTCACCTCTGAAGAGAAAATAATCATGTAAATTAATTTCTGTAAAGTTATTAGGAAAGTGATATATGTGTGTGTGTGTGTGTGTGTGTGTGTGTGTGTGTGTGTGTGTATTCATGCAGTTGAATTATTCCTGTAGTTATAACTGTCTAGTAGGCTGGAACAGTATGTGTCTTTTTTCATGCATTTTTTAAATTTTTATGTTTGTACTAGGAAGGAATGCATATCTGATTTTGCTGCTCCTGGGAAAACATTTTTTGTTTTTAATTCTCAGATAAAAATACAGGGAGAGAAACATCCCAGCACTGGCTCTTTCCCAGTGCTGTGGCACTACACTCCCACATAAGTAGCAAGGTCCTAGCCCTACCAGGCAGGCTTTCCCACACCTCCTTTCATGCATCTTAAGTACTACAATTTTACCTCAAACGAGTAGAAGTGATCACAAATATTTTTCAGATTCTAAAGGTAAAGAGCTATTTCAAACCAGTTGTGTATAATAGTTCTATATACAGTCAAAATCATTAGCCGTGTCAAGTGTGAGACTTGAAAAAAAAAAGAGTTCAGTTATTATAGATTGTCTTTTAGATTTATTCGTGTCTTAAAATAAGGACTGTTGTCACTGTATATGAGTATCACATGCTTCATGACAAAACCATAACTGTACATAGAAATTTGAAGTAAAAATCACCCAAGCTCATTTTACCTCTGACTAAATCTTAACTGGATTCAAATACTGGTTCCACTAGGTATTTTGTGCAATTTTAGGTTCCTAATCTCTCTGTATCCATTTCCTCATCTGTAAATGAGAACTTGATGGGAATAATTGTAAGAACTAGATAAGCTTTGAATTTATTAACTTACCCAAACCTTTGAACAATAATGGTTTCTTATTGAGAGAAAAACATTAGCCATTACTTTTTTTATTTTGAAAAAAACAACTTTTTTTTTCCTTCCAACACATTGACTGGATTCAAGACTGATTGTCTTATAATTTCAGGTGTGCTGATAACTATTTTCAAACACTTAAAATAATTTTTGGAGTCTCTGCCCTTTCACCAAATGGTTTTTCATTGAAGCCCCCTTTTTAATGAGGTGCTGAGGAATGAACCTAGAGCCTTGTGCATTGTAAAGCATATACTTTACCAGGGGAATAATCTCCTACGTCATTATTATTTAATCTTTTATATTTTCATCTACTTATAAAAGTAACATCTTGTTACACCACTTCCAGTTTCTTCTTTGTGCCTTCCTTTTGCTATCGTAGACTATCATTATCTCCTATTTGCTGTGGATACTTCCTACTACTTTTATGCACAGTTTATTTTTTTAAAAAAAGGCTATCACCCTAATTATTCGGTAAGAAGTAATTATAGAAAATCTAAGCAAATGATGTAAAATTATATAAAAATTAAGGTCATAGACTCTGGGATGAATAAATCTTCATTGAATTCTAGCTTTACTATGTACAAACTAAACTTGGGAAAATTTTATGTATGACATAACCTGTCAGAAACTAATTTCTAACTAACAAAACAAATTCATATTTTCTCATTGGGTATTATAAATCTTTCCTAAGCCTTTGCACCTAAAATAAATCAATGTCTGTTATTTAGTAAGTATAATAATGTATTCTAAGAACTATTCTTAGATCTATTTATTACTTCTTTATGTAGCATACATAACACTCATATGTAAGAAATATATTGTCATATAGAAGTCAAGATACTTATTCAAAGTTGCAGCTGTGACTTTAAAGCTAGAAATACTTTGTAGCTAAATACTTCTTTATCTTATTACTGAAGTTTATTGAATGTCAGTTTTCAATACTTTGAAAAATAAATTTGAGTGTGTTTAGATGTTTTCTAGCTCACTCTTAGAGACTCTAAAAGAGGTTTTTATACTTCTGTTCTGTTTTCCTATTTTAGTCAACTTCTTTTTTTCTTTTTAAGTGTTCATTTATTATTATTATTTTTAAAAATTCACCTTAGCCATAGCCAGTTCTTTTTCTTTTTAATTGTTTTTTATGATATTTTTTTATTTACTGCATAGAGGCAGTCATACATTGAGAGGAAGGGGGAGCCAGATAGGGAAAGAGCTAGAGAGACACCTGTAACACTGTTTTCACTACTCACAAAGCTTTCCCCTTGCAAGTGGGGGCCGGGGACGTGAACCTGGGTCCTTGTGCACTGTAACATGTGCACTCAACCAGGTACACCACCACCTGGCCCCTATCATTATTATTTTATTGAGGTGGTTAATACTTTATAGTGCAGCACTGCCACACGCATATAATTACATTATGCACCCAGCCACAACAGTTCTCCCCCACCCCCTGTCCCCTCTCCATGTCTCCAGAATTCCATGCTTTGATGTAATACAACATATCCAGTTCACATTTCACTTTGTATTCTCCCTCCTTGCCTCTGTTTATTAGATCCCACTTATAAGTGAGATCATTTGCTATTTATCCTTCTCTTTTTGGCTTATCTCACTTAAAGTGATGTCTTCCAGTTCCATCCAAGATGATGCAAAGAAGATGGTGTCGTAGTTTTTAACAGCTGAGTAGTATACCATCATGTCTGTATGCCACAGTTTTTTTCTCTCTGTCTGTTGTTAGACATTTGGGTTGCTTCCAAGTTTTGGTGATTACAAATTGTGCTGCTGTGAACATAGATATACACAGGTCTCTTCTGATAGATGCCCCTCCTCTTGGATTAAATCCCCAGGAGAAAAATTTCTAGATCATAGGGTAGGTCTATTTCAAATGTTCTGAGACTGTCTCTTATTCTGCTTCTAACTGTATCCAAAAGCTTGAGGGGTGAATACAGAGGTGAGAGCAAGTGTTCATAATTCTGCCAAATAGATTTAACAGATGAATCACACAATTAAAATTACCCAAAATCTCCTTGTTTGACTCCTTAATTCACCACTAGTGATATTTTATACTTTAAAAAAATGTGTTCCATAACTTGAAACCTGTGGAGGTTATATTTGGAGATCAGAGGAATTAAATTTAATCCATCTCAGTGTTAAGGAATGGAAACTTTGTACTAAAAAGTACAAATGGTAGTGTACTTCTCTCAGAATGTTTATGTCTGACATTCTTTTAAAAAAATTTTATTGGTGGTTTAATATTGATTTACAAAATTCGAAGCTGAAAGAGATGTAATTCCACACCTTTGCTACCACCAGATTTCTATGTCCACACAGTGCAAGGAGGAAGCTTCACAAGGGGTAAAACAATGTTGTAGGTGTCCTGCATTCCCTTTCCATCTCTTTCTCCCTTCTCTCACAATTTCTTTCTGTCTAAAATAAATAATAAATACAATTTTTAAATATTTGACATGGCAGGATTTCATAAACATAAATGTGAAATAGAATAAAAGCAAGTTAAGAAAAATATTGAATTAAGCTAAAAGCAAAAAAAAAAAAAAAGCAAAAACAATGGTCAATCCCCTGGTCCTTACTCACAGGGGGGAAACAAGTGCTACAAGTGTCTCTCTTTTTTGTCTCTCTGTCTCTCTCATTCCTCTCTCAGTTTCTCTTTGTCTTATCAAAGAAAGAAAAATAAATAAATAAAAGTGGGAAATGGTGGTGCCTGGAGGAGTGGATTTGTCATACAAGTGCCAAGTCTCAGCAAAAAAAAAAGTCTCAGTTAAAAAAAAAGAAAAGAAAAAGAAAAACCATGACAACATATTAAATTGCATTAGCATCGACAGGAGGGGTTTTCTGTAGTTTAATAAAACACTTTCAGTTATCTGTGACCTACAGGATATACTTGGTGCGGAACTGGCCCATATTTGCATTAATGTCTCCTAGAAGTTAATGAGAGAAGAATGTTAGCAAAGATTTCATGATTATTCTCGTGTATTTATGAGAATACTTGTGGACAAGGTTATCTATTTAGTATGGAATTGTAACTTAACAGCCTCAAGACAAGAGTGCATTTGACCATAATTAATTTTTTTTTTTTACTTTTCAGACTTGTACCAGTCTCTCTTTATATTTTTATTCTATGATAGTTCCCATGAATTCAGTTTTCCCCCACGTTCTATTTTCTTTTAAATTGGGTGAAAATGGGAATGTATATGTTTCTTTATCTCTCATTGCCAGTAGGTGGATACTGAGGGTAAATATGAGCAAAAGCTAGAATTACATTGTTGATTTTTCCCATTAGATGACAATGGGAGTGTGTCTTATGTTTGAGTAGTTTGTTGCCTTTTCTTTTTTCTTTTTGCCTCCAGGGTTATCACTGAGGCTTGGTGCCTCCACTACATAGCCACTACTCCTGGAGGCCATTTTCCCCATTTTTTGTTGCCATTGTTGTTATTGTTGTTACTGCTGTTGTTGTTGGATAGGACAGAGAGAAATCAAGAGAGAAGGGGAAGACGGGGGTGGGGGTGGATAGACACCTGCAGACCTGCTTCACTGCTTGTGAAGCAACCCCCCTGCAGGTGGAGTTTATTGCCTTTTCTATAGTGAAAAAAAAGTATTTGAATATAATGAACACAATCCATTTTATTGGTTTGTAAGATAACAGTTCTATTTCTATTTTATTATATTTAATAACTTTTTGAGTTTTATCCAACTTAATAGCTAGTGATTCATGTAGTCACTTGCTTTTTTTTTTAATTCCCTTTTTAAATGTGTAGTACCACAGAATGAACCCAAATCCCTACCCATGAATGATACCAAAGCTAACTGACCTCTCTGGGACAACTTTTTAATTTTCTACTTTAGAAATAGAGGATGAAGCAAACAGAGAGGAGAAATGCCATAGAGTTGTTCATTCAATGATCCATAGAGCTCCCCAGCACTACCAACTGTCCTTTAAAAATTCTAATGGAGGGGGTCGGGCGGTGGCGCAGTGGGTTAAGCGCATGTGGCGCAAAGCGCAGGGACCGGCGTAAGGATCCTGGTTCGAGCCCCCGGCTCCCCACCTGCGGGGGAGTCGCTTCACAGGCGGTGAAGCAGGTCTGCCTGCAGGTGTCTGTCTTTCTCTCCCCTTCTCTATCTTCCCCTCCTCTCTCCATTTCTCTCTGTCCTATCCAACAACGAATTGCGTCAACAAGGGCAATAATAATAACCACAACGAAGCTACAACAAGGGCAACAAAAGGGGGGGGGAATGGCCTCCAGGAGCGGTGGATTCATGGTGCAGGCACCGAGACCAGCAATAACCCTGGAGGAGGGGAAAAAAAATTCTAATGGAATGAATCTCCTTCATATGTTTCCTAATAATTAAATAGTCCTATATATCCAGACAGACCTCAAAGTTTGACCCCTAATTGAATTATCACACAAATAGGTTCAAAAATAAAAGTAAGTTAGGTTCTAATGCTTGTAAACTTAAATGTGGACATGCTTCCAACTGTTTTCTGTGCTATAAAGTAGCATCATCATCTTCATCATCGTAACCATAGTCTGTTCTTTGAAAGATAGTCATTAATGGAATTTATCTAGACCCTGAATCTTTTAAAATGCTAAAAAAAAATCCTTTTTATAGCAATAATTTTTTTTTGTTACCAGAGCAGTGCTCAACTCTGGCTTATGGTAGTACTGAGGCTTGAACCTGGGTAGTTTGGTGTCTCAGGCATGAATGTCTTTTGCATAACAATTATGTTATCTGTCCAGTCCTAGAAATAATTATGTTATCTTTAGAACTATAATATCTCACTAAAATACCATTTTATATTTATAATTGTCATGAAAAATCAAGAATTTGAAATAATTGAGTCTTTATGTCCATGGAAAAATTATCCGACTTTATTTCAATTTTATTCTATACATTGAATGTTATCTGTTAATTTAACTGTTCAGTTCACCAAAGGAAATAATATATACCAAGATGAAGCACTTATATGTACGTACTAGGAGACACAGGAAAGAACAGAGTCATAGCAGAACTGCTGATAAAAGTAAAACCTGGAAACTCAGGGCTGAGGGCACACATTGCTATGTTCAAGGATCTGGATTTAAGTCTCCAACCCCCCACTATGTATGGGAGTTTGTGCCTTTTGATCCCTACATCCATTTTTTCCCACCTCTACTCCCCTCCCTACATGTTACAATCAAATTTCTTCTCTGTAACTATAAACACTTTTTAAAGTATTTGTATATATATATATATGTATATATATATATATATATATATTTTTTTTTGCCTCCACTGTTATCATTGGGGCTCTGTGCCAGCACTGTGAATCCACTGCTCCTGGAGGCTATTTTTCCCATTTTGTTTCCATTGTTGTTTTATTATTATAGTTATTATTGTTGTCGTCGTTGTTGGATAGGTCAAAGAGAATGGAGAAGAGGAAGAGAAAACAAAGAGGGGGAGAGAAAGACAGACACCTGCAGACATGTGTCACCGCTTGTGAAGTGACTCTCCTGCAGATGGGAGCCCAGTGCTCGATCGGGGATCCTTAAGCCGGTCTTCGCGCTTTGCACCATATGCGCATAACACTCTGCGCTACCACCCAGCCCCCCATATTTAAATTTTAATTTAAATTTTATTGAGGAGATTAATGGTTTACAATAAATACAGTTGTTGTTACGTGTGTAAATGGAATATTACTTCTTCTTCTTCTAGCGTTTGCCCTTCTTCCATAGCCAGTTAATGGCTTTGTAAGTGACTGGGATCCATGTGGAAGGATCGTCAGTTTCCCCAATGAATGGGTACTCACGGGATGCACCACGGGAAGGTCGATCCAATGCATCCCGGAATATTACTCAGCTGTTAAGAATGATGGATTTAAAGGGCCAGCCAGTGACACACCTGGTTATGTGCACATACTACCATGTGCAAGGGCCAGGGTTTGAGCCTCCACTGCCCAACTTCACGGGGAGGGGGGGGTTGTTACTTCATGAGTGGTGAAGCAGGTCTGCAGGTGTTTGTCTTTCTCCCTCTCGGTCTCCCCTCACCTTTCAGTTTCTCTCTGTCCTGTCAAAACAAGAAAGAAAAAAAAAAAACGGGGAAAAAAAAAGGCTGCCAGGAGGAATGGATTCATAGTGCTGGCTCCAAGCCCCAGCAATATGAATCCACTGGTGGTGGGAGGTTGCGCCACGGGGGTCAGAGCCGCTGTGCTGGAATGGTGGCAATTGGAAGTCCTGGTCCACCGCAGCCATGTCTATTATATCCTATAACGGAGGGGTCGCCATGGCCATGAAGGGGAAGGACTGTGTGCTTCACGATCCAAGCCCAGATGGTGACTACGGATTTCCAGAAGATCTTTCCTATGGGGCACCGACTGTGCATCGGCCTGTCAGGGCTCGCCACGGACGTCTAGACCCATTGCCCAGTGTCTCAAATTTCGACTAAACTTGTATGAGCTGAAGGAAGGTCGGCAGATTAAGCCTTATTTCTTCATGAGCAGGGTGGCCAGTCTTGTACGAGAAGCGGCTTGGGCCATACTACACTGAGCCAGACATTGCTGAATTGGACCCCAAGACCTTTAAGCCCTTCATTTGCTCTCTGGACCTCAGTGACTGACAACTTTGTGCTTAGTGGCATCTGCTCTGAGCAAATGTACAGGATGTGTGAATCCCTCTGGGGGCCCAACATAAATCCACAACACTTGTTTGAAAACATTTCACAAGCGATGCTGAACGCTGTGGATCGTGACTGCAGTCCACATCATTGGGAAGGACAAAATCACCACCAGGACACTGAAGGCTCAAATGGATTAACCTAATCCCAGAAACCACTTTTTCTTTCTTCATTTCTTTTCTTTTCTTTTCTTTTCTTTTTTTTTTTTTAAATAAAATCCTTTCTTTCAAAAAAAATAATAAAAATATCCCTGGTGGCAAGAAAGAACGATGAATTGACCATCTTCACCTCATCTGGGATGGAGCTTGAAGAAAATTTGGTGAGATAAACCAGAGAGAAAGATGAATATGGGGGTGATCTCCCTCATGGACCTTAAACATTTTTGTCACTTTTTTTTTTTTTAGATTTCACATATAAACTAAATTATGGCATTTATCTTTATTATTTCACTTAGTTATTTTATAGTTCATAATTTCCTCATGTCTCTTTTATGCTTCATAAATGGCAAACTATTTTACCTTTTGTGGGTGAAAAACATTCCATATTTATTCCAGTGTATTTATATGTACACATACATGTTTATCACATTTTCTCATTTTCTTTTTTAATTAATTAACTAGTTAATTAATTAATGCTGCCTGCAGGGTTATTGCTGGGGCTTGGTGCTTACATTATAAATCCACTGCTCCTGGAAGCCATTTTTCTCATTTTGTTGCCCTTGTTGTTACCCTTGTTGTTGTCGTTATTACTGTCATTGCTGTTGTTGTTGGATAGGACAGAGAGAAATCTAAAAAGGAGGGGAGGCAGACAGGGGGAGAGAAACACAGACACCTGCAGACCTGCTTCACAGCCCATGAAACACCCCCCTGCCCCTGTAGGTGGGGAGCGGGGGCTCAAACCAGTATCCTATGCCAATCCACGTGCACTTAACCAAACGGTTGCTCTACCACCCGACCCCTTTTTTTCTTGTTTTTTAAAAAACATTTTTATTATCTAGTTTTTTAATTTTTTATTTATAAAATGGAAATCTTGACAAGACTATAGGATAAGAGGGGTGCATTTCCACACAGTGTCCACCCCCAGAGCTCCATATCCAGTTTCCTCCCTTCATAGCTTCCCTCTTCTTTATCTCTCTGGGAGTATGGACCCAGGATCATTGTGAGGTGCAGAAGGTGGAAGGTCTGGCTTCTGTAATTGCTTCTCTTCTGAATACCAGAGCACTGCTCAGTTCTGGCTTATGGTAGTGATGGTCGGTGGGGGACCTGGGACTTCAGAGCCTCAGACATGAGAGTCTGTTTGCATAACCATTAAGCTATCTCCTCCCCTGCCCTTCCCTTTACCCTTTATTGAACACAGATACTTCTGATGTTTCCATGTCTTAGCTATTATAAATAATGCTACTTTGACGATGGGGAGTACATATATTTTAGAATGAGTGCTTTCATAATCTTTGGATACATTTTCAGAAGTGGAATTGCTTTTTCATATTGTAGCACTATCTTTAAATTGTTGAGGAGTTTCCAGATTGTTTTCCACAGTGATTGCACCAAGTTACTTTCAACAGTTCATGCAAGTTCCCTTTCCTCTCCATCCTCATCAGTAACTTGTTATTTCCTACCTGTTTGATAATAGTCATTCTAGCAGGTATGTAGTTTTGATTTACCTATGAGCGAATGATGAGTGTTTTCATGTATCTGTTGGCCATCTGCATGTCTAAGTTTTGACAAGTTTTGATATGCCTCTCTGAGCTGTAAGTGCTACAATCTGAAACCAAGTATTTCCAGATACAGAGTTCTAATGGTGTGCCCTGAACTCACTGCCCTACCACCTGAATATCAGGCAAGATAAATTGAATACCTGTCATGTGATGCCCATTGAATGTTTAAGGATAGTTCTTATATGTACTTTTCTAAACTAAATATTACCTGTCCTATCAGTTATTTTTATATAATATAATTATTCCTTAATTACATGTGTTTTGTTAATATTCTCTATAATGTTGGTTCCATCACTGTACAAAATATTCCAAGTGTGATCTGATCATGGCAGGGAAGAGAGTAGCTCCCTAATATGGGAAAGGTGTATAAATATTGTTGACTGTAAATCCCATCTATTTGATTTGGTCTGAGGCCCATATTCAGCTTAGGAGCCTATGTTTAATTCTTAGAGATATTTTTTCGATTTTTATTCTGATGTATTTATTTTCCAACCAGGCAGATTGCTAGGGCTGTATGCATACATGTGATTTCTTGGATCCTAGCAGATTTTTTAAAATATTTATTTGATGGGGCAGAGAAAAGTTGAGAGAGGAAGGGGATATAGAAAGGAAGCACCTGCAGACCTGCTTCATGACTAATGAGGCTTCCTGCCTGCAGGTGGGAACTGAAAACCTGAACTTAGATGTGGGTCCCCACACATTGTAATGTGTGCACTCAGATAGGTAGGTAGGTGTGCCACCAGCTGGGAGCCCTGGAAGCTTTTTTTTTTGAGAGAGTAACAGAAAGAAACAGAGAAGGCCAAGTCCCACAATACCATCCTATTGCTCTGTGCAAATGCTCCAGTCCCCGGTCATTTTAGTATGTAATATCTGTATGTGTGGGTAATTTTAGATATTAACACACATGCTATCACTTAGTCACTTAGGGTTCCTTTTCTCAAACATTAATATTTGAAGAATGGAGATTTTCCTTTTCATTGTCACCCCCTAAAGATCAAAATACATTCATTAAGATTCTTGGCAGTATATGATTTTTCTTTTTTTTTCTTTTCTTTTTTTATTTATAAAAAGGAAACATTGACTAAACCATAGGATAAGAGGGGTACAACGTCACACAATTCCCACCACCAGAACTCTGTATCCCATCCCCTCCCTTGATAGCTTTCCTATTCTTTAACCCTCTGGGACTATGGACCCAAGGTCACTGTGGGATTGCAGAAGGTGGAAGGTCTGGCTTCTGTAATTGCTTCCCTGCTGAACATGGGCATTGACAGGTCAATCCATACTCCCAGCCTGCCTCTCTCTTTCCATAGTGGGGTGGGGCTCTGGGGAAGCAGAACTCCAGGACATATTGGTGGGGTTGTCTGTCCAGGGAAGTCTGGTCGTCATCCTGCTAGCATTTGGAACCTGGTGGCTGAAAAGAGAGTTAACATACAAAGCCAAACAAACTGATGAACAATCATGAACCTAAAGGCTGGAATAGTGGAGATTAAGTGTTGGGGGTGGGGGTCCTCCATTTTGTAGATAGCTAGTAGGCATATTTTAGTTATATTCCAAAGGGCCTGTGGCTATACTAGTTTTTTTGTTTGTTTGTTTGTTTGTTTTTCTTTTTCCCCTGAGCCTGAAATCTGATATGCAGGTGAATCCAAGTTATTGTCTGGGGAGATGATGTCATGGCTGGAAAAGGACTAGAAAGTTGGATCAGGGAAGAGAGTAGCTCCCTAATATGGGAAAGGGGTATAAATATTGTTGACTGTAAACCCCATCGATTTGATTTTTCTACAGACACCTATCATGGAGAAGTGAATAATGGTACTGTAAAACCACTACTCCTATAAAATTTATACTATAAAATGATAAAAAGGAACTAAGTCAACCTATAAAGGAGAAATTGGGGAGGGGATAGAGATGTTAATGAAAAGATAAGACTTATCCTCAAGTAAATGTAGAATTTTCTCGCTAGAATTAGATTTTCCCATCAATTGATGCTTTTCATAGTAATAAATATCCTATAAATTGAAATTAGTTCTATCGTTAGTTGCATTTTATATGATAAATGGCTTTGAGTTAGATGCATTTTACTTCTTGGTCAATGTAGTTCTGAGTGTTTCTATAAAAATTCATAAATTCATTAAGTATACTTCTTTTATATATGATAATCTGAAGGAAGCCTTCCAAAAGACCAGGTGATTCTGTTCCACAAACATTCTCTTTAAACTTTACTTTCTTTCTAGGATTTTACTGTATTTTTTTTTTTTTTACATCTCATAGTATCAAAAATAGCATCTGGGTGTCCACAAGATACTTCACTTGACAGCAATCTGATTTGTGATGTGCAAAATACATGTTGAAGCCTGGCCTCCAGTATTCTGAAGGCAGCTTTGTTGCTGTGGTGTATTCCTCTCTCTCTCTCTCTCCATCTCTCTCTCTCTTGTTTATTTTGTTTTGTTTTGTTTTGCCTCCAGGGTTATTGCTGGGGCTCTGTGCCTAACTATGAATCCAAGGCTCCTGGCATCCATCTTTTCCCCATTGGTTTTGTTTTTGTTGTTGATATCGTTGCTGTTGTTAGATAGAACAGAGAGAAATTGAGAGGGGATGGGATGACAGAAAGGGGGAGAGAAAGATACCTGCTACCTGCTTCACTCTTGGAAAGTGACCTTCCCTGTGTTGAGGCAGAGTGGAGGGGGTCCTCAAACCTCATCCTTATGTGTGGTCTTTGCACTTAGTGCTATGTGTGCTTAACCTGGTGCACTACCACATGGCACCCCAAAATAAATTTGGTACATATACCCAGAGTGGGAGAAGTGATAATAATGTAAGATGACTAGAAGACTCTGAACTCCAATACTATCAGGTGCTAGAGAGAGAAAAGGAGAAAAGGAAGGACATTTGGAAGTAGTAGTGGTTTAGAAAGGAAAAGAAGGCAGGACTATTAAAAAAAAAAACGGGGCAAACATGCTACCTCTCCTTTGTCAATCATGAGCCTGGGCTCTGGAAGCACTTTGGCTGCAAGAGTCAGGCAATGCCTAAGTCAGAGGAACTTGTTTCTTCAAGCTCTTCTGGCAGTGATACTGACAGTGAAGTTGCCAAAAAGAAAGGAAAGTGGTTACTCCAGAGAAGCCTGTAAAGAGGCAAAAGACTGGTGAAAGCTCAAGAGCCCTGCAGCCTCTAAGCAGAGAAGCAGCAGCAGAGATGAACACATGTTTCAAAAAACGGACAAATATATATAAATACAGACATATAGTTGTAGAGTAATAGTCAACCCATATCTGCAACCTTGGGAGAACTACTGCAGTTTCCGTGGGAAGGAGTAGGAAAATAGAACTGGTGGTGGAAACTGTGTGGAATTATACCCATGTTATCTCAGAATTTTCTAAATCAATATTAAGTCACTAATAAAATTGAAAGAAAAACAGAATCAGACCCCACTCTCCGTCACCCCTCCTCAACTCTGCCCATGTGACATTTTTCTTGGTGCAGGTATGGCTGCCGTGATATGTTAACAGCACTGGCTTCTATTACAGCTTAACTAAATGGGCAATCTAGTCAAGTCTCCATCTGTGATTGGCAAGACTTTTTGCTTCAAATGGTTAACCCTCTCTGTTTAAGTTCTATTTGTCACTGTGATCTAAGTTTCAATGTAGTTCCCTAATAGTTCACAGTTCTTTCATTTTTAGACCAAGACTTAACACTTCTTCTTACCTGGCACGCCCATGAATCTGTGAACTTGGCTTCATATTTTTGTTTTTACTAAACTATATAATCTTCAAAACCAAAGACTATGTTTGTCTCACTCTTATATCCTCTGGAAAGCTTAACATGATGACTTTTATACAGTGGAGCCACATAACATGTATTTGTAGTTATTATGTATATCTTCTCTCTGGAGCTAGTTGCATAATGGTGTGATCAGTGACTTGTGTTTTAGAAACTTTTCTTTTTTTCTTTTTTCTTTTTTGTTTATTTAACTATTTGCCTCCAGGGTTATTGCTGAGTCTTGGTGCCTGCATTACAAATCCACTGCTCCTGGAAGCCATTTTTCCCATTTTCCTTGCCCTTGTTGTTGTTGTTACTGCTGTTGTTGTTGGATAGGACAGAGAGAAATGGAGAGAGGAAGGGAAGACAGAGAGGGGGAGAGAAAGACACCTGCAGACCTGCTTCACTGCCTGTGAAGCAACCCCTCCCCCCTGCAGGTGGGGAGCCAGAGGCTTGAACTGGGATCCTTAAGCTGATCCTTGTGCTTCATGCCATGTGTGCTTAGCCAGCTGCTCTACCACCTGGTCCTCGAAACAGAAACTTTTCTAAAGATGCCATTTACCTTTCCATTGTGGCCCCTTTAACTAGGAAGACTCCCATTGTGTATGGTTATTTCCTATTAAAATACTGTACAGAATGTTAGAGAACCTGAAACCTTACTGCTGAAATTTACTCCCTCTGCTTTTGCTGTGGATCCTCACACACTGCATTCTGCTTTTATTTCTTTGCCTTATGTGCTCAGGTTCTCCTCCTTCTCCTCCTCCTTCTCCTCCTCCTCCTCCTCCTCCTCCTCCCCTCCTCTCTTCCTCCCCCTCTTCCTCTCTTCTTCCCCCTCCCCCTCTCTTCCTCCTCCTCTCCCTCCCCTCTCCCTTTCTTCCTCCTCCTCTTCTTCCTCCCCCTCTCCCTCTCTCCCTCCTCCTCCTCCTCTTTCTCCTTCCCCTTTCCCTCTCTCCCTCCTCTTCCCCCTCTCCCTCCTTCTCCTCCCCCTCCCCCTCTCCCTGCCTTCCTCCTCCTCCTCCCCTCCCCTTCTCCCTCTCTTCCTCCTCCTCCCCTCCCCCTCTCCCTCTCTTCCTCCTTCTCCTCCCCCTACCCCTCTCCCTGTCTTCCTCCTCCTCCTCTCCTCCCCTTCTCCCTCTCTTCCTCCTCCTCCCTCCCTCTCTTCCTCCCCCCCCTTCCTTCTCCTCCTCCTCTTCCTCCTGGTTTTCACTGTAACCACAGTCCACTTGACAGTGTTTATCTTTCTCACCCCAGACTAGCTTGAGCTGTCATGCCTGAGCTGGAACACTCTGGCACCATCACTATGCTTTCTCAGTCTTCAGCTCCTCATCAGGGCTTTCCAGACAGAGCTAATTTAGTCTGACTCAGCCTCTGAGTCAACTGCCCCATCTGCACTGCTGCCACAAAGTCAATCTCCTCGCCTCATTCTGCTTAGTAAATGGTCTTCTCAGCGTTCCAGCTTTCCTTCTGTGCCCAACATTGCCTCACATTGCTTTTTGTGGCACAGACATGTATTTCTGACATGTATTTCAGTCACTGTTGCTTTCATCATTACCTAATTCAATGCTATATACAATACACAGCCAATAATTTAGAACTATAGTAAATACTATGTTTTAGTCATGGTGCAGAGTGGCTAAGAAACCTGCCTTAACTCTCACAACCAAACTCCAGTTACTTTTAGTCATTCACTTATACTCAAAATTCTTGCATATTTGGAAGTTGGCTAACTAGACTCTAAATAACTTGAGAGATTTTTTTTTTTCCAAACTATTTTCTATTTATTTGGGTAGAATTTTAAGTTTCTTTTTAAGGGGAGTCAGGCGGTAGCGCAGTGGGTTAAGCATACGTGGCGCAAAGCACAAGGACCTGCATAAGGATCCCAGGTCGAGCCCTCGGCTCCCCACGTGCAGGGGCTTTGCTTCTTCACAAGCAGTGAAGCAGGTCTTCAGGTGTCTATCTTTCTCTAACCCCTCTATCCTTCCCTCCTCTCTCCATTTCTCTCTGTCCTATCTGACAACGACATCAACAGTAACTATAACAGTAAAACACAAGGGCAACAAAAGGTAATAAATAAATAAGTAAATATTTTTTAAAAAAAGAATTTTAAGTTTAGTGTTTTATTAAGAACATTAAATATTAGTTTAATCCTTGAGGAAATAAATTTTTCAGAGGAATATTTGTTCTATAGAAGTAATTTTTCCATAACTTAATTTTCTTATTTCCTTGTGAATTTTTCCCTATAGCTAATCTATTATTTGTTTCACGTTCATCCACTGACAGCACACTAAGTTTAATGAGTGCTTCAGTATCTGGGTATAGCACATTTGTAGGAATTTAGTACAAAGATTGAATTTCTTTAGTGTCATCTACCTAACACTGCCTTTAACTGCAGGAAAGTTGTTCTTCACTTATGAAAGTAGTTATTTATGTGATGGAAAACAATATTTGATTTGATTTTAGTATCTGGTTATAGAACATTTGTAGGATTTTAGTACAAATATTGTATTTAAGTGTCATCTACCTAACACTCTACCTTTAACTGCAGGAAAGTTGTTCTTTACTTATGGAAGTAGTTGTTTATGTGGTGGAAAACAATATAGAATTTGATTTTAAAGATCCCTGGAAATACATGTATTGATTCATTGGGAGCCTGCCAAATCTAGTTCATGCCAACCTTAAGTGTTACTGTAAAGATGTTTTTTAGTTTCTATTTCATGAAATTAAGAACCAAAGGGAAGTGGATTTTCCAGATATCTATAATATAAACTGAGTTAAGAATTTTATTTTTTCTCTATTCTTTCTCTATGAGACAGTAGTGCTGTCTCATAATAATTTTTTGCCAATTCTTAAAAGTATATTATATAGAAATTAACATATTCAATGATAGACTCTTGATTGATTGATTGATTTTTCCTACATTTACTTTTATTTTTTTAAATGTCAGTTTTCTAAAATTATATACCATCATATTCTGTAGCTTTCAGTAGGGTAAATAATTGCTAAATATTATTTCATATGATACTCTATGAAGAACAAATTTGGAGTTTAAAAATGAGTACCTCTGACCCAAAATTGATCTTTTCTGGTTCACTATGAAGATTTGCAATACCATATTGTGACATGAAGTTGTGAATCTTTCTTTTTTAAATTTATTTATTGGAGGATTAGTGTTTTACAGTTGACAGTAAATACAATAGTTTGTACATGCATAAAATTTCTCGGTTTTCCACACAACAGTACAACCACCACTAGATCCTCTGCCATCCTGTTCTGGGATCTGAACCCCTCCCTGCCCACCCAACCAGAGACTTTTACTTTGCTGCAATACAGGAACTCTTGTCAAAGTTCTGCTTAGTGTTTCCTCTTCTGAGCTTGTTTTTCAACTTCTGGCTGTGAGTGAAATCATCCTATATTCAACCATCTGTTTTTGACTTATTTCACTTAACTTGATTTCTTCAAGCTCCATCCAAGATCGGCTGAAAATGGTGAAAGAAGTTCTGAAAGATCTCCTATAAACAGACCACCATAAATAGGCCATATATCAGAACACTCTAAAACTCTACAAGAATGGCATTAAAATATCTTCAATCTTTGATATCAATAAATGTCAATGGCCTGAATTCACCAATTAAAAGGCATAGAGTAGGAAGATGGATCAGAAAACACAACCCAACAATATGCTGTCTACAGGAAACCCACCTAATTCAACAAGACAAACACAGACTCAAAGTGAAAGGATGGAAAACCATCATACAGGCCAATAGCCCACAAAATAGGGCAGGAACCTATTCTAATATCTGATATGATAGACTTTAAAGTAAATAAAATTTAAAAAGATAGGGATGGACACTACTTAATGCTCAGTGGATGAGTCAATTAAGAGGACTTAACAATTATTAACATCTCTGCACCCAATGAGAAGCAATCTAAATACACTAAATATCTTCTGAAAGAGCTACAGCAATATATTAACAGCAACACAGTCATAGTATGGGGAGTTCAATACCCCACTCTCTCAATTTGACAGATCTTCCAGGCAGAAAATCAATAAAGACATGAGGGATAGATGAGGAGATAGATAAACTAGAACTATTAGACATTTTCAGAGTCATTCATCCCAAGAAACTGGAATACACATTCTATATGGGTGATTCTCAAGGATAGACCATATGTTAGGCCACAAAGACAGCATCAGCAAATTCAAAAGCATTGAAATTCTCCCAAGCATCTTCTCAGACCACAGTGGAAGTAAACTAACATTTAACAATCAACAAAAGATTAGTAAGAGTCCCAAAATGTGGAAGCTCAACAGTACACTACTTAACAACTTCTGGGTCAAAGAGGAAATGAAGAAATCAAAATGTTTCTAGAGTTCACTGAAAATGAAGACACAAGCTATCAAAATACTTGGGACATAGCTAAGGCAGTACTGAGAAGGAAGTTTATAGCCATATAAACACACATTCGGAAATAAGAAAAAGCACAAATAAACAGCCTGATTCCATATCTTAAAGACCTAGAAGAAGAAGAATAAAGGAACCCCAAAGCTATCAGAAGGACAGGAATTACTAAAGTTAGGGCAGAAGTAAATGACATTGAGAATAAGAAAACCTTACAAAAGATCGATGAAAGTACATGTTGATTCTTCGAAAGAGTGAACAAAATCGACAAAGCTTTAGCCAGACTCACAAAACAAAAAAGGGAGAAGACCCAAATAAATCAGATCATAAATTAAAGATGAGATATCACAACAGATACCACAGAAATTCAACATATCATATGAGGCTTCTATGAACAACTATATGCCACCAAGCTAGAGAACATGGGAGATATGGATGATTTCCTAGATACCTACAAACCCCAAAACTAAGTAAAGAAGAACTAGATAACATGAACAGGCCCATCACAGCTAATGAAATAGAAACAGTTATCAAAAATGTTCCCAAAAATAAAAGTCCTGGACCAGACGGTTTTACAAATGAATTCTATAAAACCTTCAAAGAAGAACTAATACCTCTACTTTTAAAAGTCTTCCAGAAGATTGAAGACACTGGTATACTCCTTTCAGCTTCTATGAAGCCAACATCACTTTGATACCAAAAGCAGACAGGGATACAACCAAAAAAGAAAACTACAAACCAACATCTCTGATGAACATAGATGCTAAAATATTGAACAAAATTCTAGCCAACTGGATACAGCAGTATATTAAAAAGATTGTTCATCATGACCAAGTGGGGTTTACCCCAGGCATGCTAGGTTAGTTTAATATATGTAAATCAATCAACGTGATCTACCACATTAACAAAAGCAAGACCAAAAACCACATGATCATATCAATAGATGCAGAGAGAGCCTTTGACAAAATACTATATCCCTTTATGATCAAAACACTATAAAAAATGGGAATAGATCGAAAATTCCTGAAGATAGTGGAGTCTATATGTAGCATACCTACAGCCAACAATATACTCAATGGTGAAAAACTGGAAGCATTTCCCATTAGTGAGCCGCCCACTATCACCATTACTATTCAACATAGAGTTAGAAGTTCTTGCATAGCAATCAGGCAGGAACAAGGAATTAAAGGCATACAGATTGAAAGAGCAGAAGTCAAACTCTCCCTATTTGCAGATGACATAATAGTATACATAGAAAAACCTAAGGAATCCAGCAAGAAGCTTTTGGAAATCATCAGGCAATACAGTAAGGTGTCAAGCTACAAAATTAACATTCGAAATTTAGTGGCATTCCTCTATGCAAACACAAAGGTAGAAGAAGATGAGATCCAGAAATCAATTCCTTTTACTATATCAACAAAAATAATAAAATATCTAGGAATAAACCTAACCAAAGAAGTGAAAGACTTGTATACTGAAAATTATGAGTCACTACTCAAGGAGATTAAAAAAGACACAAAAAAGTGGAAAGATATTACATGTTCAGGGGTTGGAAGAATTAACATCATTAAAATGAATATACTACCCAGAGCCATCTGCACATTTAATGCTATCCCCATCAAGATCCCAACTACATTTTTTAGGTGAATAGAACTAATGCTGCTAATGTTTATCTGGAGCCAGAAAAGACCTAGAATTGCCAAAACAATCTTGAGAAGAAAGAACAGAACCAGAGGCATCATACTCCCAGATCTCAAATTGTATTATAGGGCCGTTGTCATCAAAACTGCTTGGTACTGGAACATGAATAGACACACTGACCAGTGTAATAGAATTGAGAGTCCAGAAGTAAGCCCCCACACCTATGGACATCTAACCTTTGACAAAGGTGCCCAGATTATTAAATGAGGAAAAATGAGTCTCTTCAACTAACGGTATTGGAGAAATTAGGTTGAAGCATGCAGAAGAATGAAACTGAACCACTATATTTCATCCAACACAAAAGTAAATTCCAAGTGGATCAAGGACTTGGATGTTAGACCAGAAACTATCAAATACTTAGAAGAAAATACTGGCAGAACTCTTTTCCACATAAATTTTAAAGACATCTTCAATGGAACGAATCCAGTTACAAAGAAGACTAAGGCAAGCAAAAACCTATGGGACTACATCAAATTAAAAAGCTTCTGCACAGCAAAAGAAACCACTACCCAAACCAAGAGACCCCTCACAGAATGGGAGAAGATTTTTACATACCATACATCAGACAAGAGGTTAATATCCAGAATAAATGGTTTGCCAAACTCAACAACAAGAGAACAAATAACCCCATCCAAAAATGGGGGGAGGACATGGACAGAATATTTACCACAGAAGAGATCCAAAAGGCTGAGAAACACATGAAAAAATGCTCCAAGTCTTTGGTTGTCAGAGACATGCAAATAAAAACAACAATGAGATAACACTTCACTGCTGTGAGAATGTCACACATCAGAAAAGGTATTAGCAAATGCTGAAGAGGTTGTGCAGTCAAAGGAACCCTCCTACACTGCTGGTGGGAATGTCAGTTGGTCCATCCTCTGTGGAGAACAGTCTGGAGAACTCTCAGAAGGCTAGAAATGGACCTCCTCTATGATTCTTCAACTCCTCTCCTGGAGATATATCCTAAGGAACTCAACACACCCATCCAAAAAGATCTGTGTACAAATATGTTCTTAGCAGCACAATCTGTGATAGCCAAATAGAAACCCAGGTGTCGAACAACAGATGAGTGGCTGAGCAAGTTGTGGTATATATACACAATGGATTACTACTCAGCTATTAAAATCGGTGACTTCACCGTTTTCAGCCGATCTTGGATGGACCTTGAAAAATTCATGTTAAGTGAAATAAGTCAGAAACAGAAGGATGAATATGGCATGATCTCACACTCAGGCAGAAGTTGAAAAACAAGATCAGAAGGAAAACACAAGTAGAACCTGAACTGGAATTGGCGTATTGCACCAAAGTAAAAGACTCTGGCATGGGGTTTGGGGGGGGTAGAATACAGGACAAAGAAGGATGGCAGAAGTCCTAGTGGGGGTTGTATTGTTATATGGAAAACTGAGAATGTTATGCATGTACAAACCTTTGTGTTTACTGTTGAATGTAAAACATTAATTCCCCAATAAAGAAATTAAAAAAAAGAAATGATGTGATAAGATCAATTTGAGATTTATGAGACAGGAAATAATAAAGGAAATAGGTCACTCCTCTAGAAATTATTTGTAAAGAAGTGTGATATGTGATATCAGCTTGAGGTGATAAAAACAATACAAACAAAAAATAACAAATTGTTTTTAAGAAGAAAAGTTTACAGTTCAATTTTAATTATGTCAACAATTCAGTATCCATTGAAGATATTAGTGAAAGAGGCTTCTAGAGCACATGTAAGATCTTCTGAATCAGTGATTCATTGCAACCTTACTGAAGAGAAAGACACATGTAGCAGAGATGTAATAAAATTTCACTATTATCAAAGCTTCCTTTAGTTTAACATTTCATATTTGTTTTTCATTAACATTTGAAGGATCGTTAGATTTAGTCAAGTAACAAGTACCACCAATTCAAAACTCCATTGCTACCGCCACAGATTGTAAAGACTCACAAATATTATCATTATGTATTCAAATTTCAATTATTAATCAGGTGAAATTCAATTTATACATACATATGCAATTACAAAACTGATTGATATTTTGAAAAGAGTCACAAAAGAAATAGCATTATTGACTAAGAAAGGAGATAAATACATGCTGGAGTAGAAAAATAGATACATAAGTATGTGTCAGGACATGGAAGATAAGGAAAGGAGGAGGAGGTGGAAAGGCGGTGGGGAGAATGAAAGAAATGAGAGGATGGTATTAACAAGTTAAAGAATTTCACTGTGCCATTACTGGGTGGCGTAAGATGAACATGGGAACAGTTACCATGGAAGCTTTGGACCATGGGAACAGTTTTTTACCATGGGAACAGTTACCATGGAAGCTTTGGACACCTTGACTGAACAAACAGAAGAGCTCTGTTGTGTTGTAACTATGCTATTATTGTTGTTATTAACAGTTATATCAGATGAAATACCAATCTAGAACTATGCCAGAAACACAGGTATTGGACAAGGAGTTTTGAAGGAAGCAAATTTAAGTTAGATTAATTCATTACAACGGAAGACAGCCCTTTCCACAATATATTACTCTCATACACGGACAGCTCCAAATATTTTGTATCAATTAGAGTAGCTGTAAACATAAAATTACTTTTAAATGTTAGCAGTCACTACTATTACCAAGTTATCCCTAATATGAATTGACATTTTGTTTTCTTCAAGGAGTAATTTTATATTACTGAAGAAACAGGAGAATTTGAAAAGAAAAAAGAGATAAAAGTATATGGCATAGAATAGATTTCTTGAGTTTGTATTTAAAACCTTGTTTTTTTTTAATTAATGTGTATGTTAATGTCAGATTTCTAAAAAGGAACTCAATACAGGTGTCATGGCTTAGAGGCCTTTGGAGTTTAAGGAAATCCCCTGAAATAAAATCAGATATTTATGTATATATTTAACTATGTGCATTTTGTGATGAGATGGCCCAAAATGTCAACCAGTTAGATTATAACCATCAAAAAAACAAAGAATCACTAAATGATGAAAAGAGGTTGTTCCATGGATAAAAATCACAAAAAGAAAAATGATCAGGAATTTTCATTGTGTAAAAAGCATCCATGGGAAAGAACTCTTGGCTCTGGATAATACCACAAAGCCTGAAGCTATGGGTGTGATGCTGAGCCATGCTTGAAACTGTTAAAAACAAAGATAGATCATAGCAAAGCTTAAGAAATAAGTCACTAGGGGCTCGGAGATAGTTAATACAAGTCTGCTGACTCTAAAGTTTGTGCGTATTTTGTTTTACTAGGATAGTTAACGTGATTTCAGACAATTGTTGAACTCATTGATGTATTTCTCTCTCTCTCTCTCAAAAATCTTAACATATGTCTCAACTCCACCACTTTTTGTACCCCTTCATGTCTTATAATACCATGTCTTAAGTCAACAGCAAAACTCAGCCTGGATCTGAGCTCTTGTTGCCCATGGTTACCAGTTATATCTGAGATGGGTTCAGTTGGATGTCAAATCACCCCAGAAACACCCTTAGAAGACTTTGGAATTATTCACAATTACCACAGATTGAATGTGATGAGAAAATTGCTGTGATTTCCCTATCAATCTCTAGAAAGATCATTTTGCTATCTACTCAATACTGAATTTCAAAAATGGTTTTATTCTGAAGCATTGTTTCCCAGACTTCAACACTAACTCTCAGTCTCTCTCTCTCTTTTTTTTTTTTTGCAACTCTTCAATATGCTTCCATTTACTTCAAGGATTTCGATAAAGTTAATAATTTTAAACAAAATTAAATATTATTGAGCTTTGTTTAAACTTTCAATTATGGAAATTTCAGAAATATTCAACAGAATATAATGGAAGAGTACTAGACATGCAGTAAGCCTAGGTTTGACCCAGGTTTGACAATTATCAAAAAAGAAAAATGTCTAACCTCATGTCATTTATATCTTCCCTCTCTTCCTTCATATCTTCCAGGAGTATTTTGTAGCAATTTCCAGACATCTTATCATGACACCGTTGTGAGAAATAGCCCAGGTGATTGTAGCCTTTTCATTGATGCCTATCAATCCAGTCTGACTACAGACCCCTGACTTTTACATGTCTATGTGACTACAACCAGGCCTTGTTTTTCTTCAAAATTAGGTAAGATTTCCCTGCCCCTTCCTAGATCTCCCATTCCCATTATAGCCACATTGTAAACTCAGACTTCTTGGCCAAAAGCCCCTTCCTCAATCTCTCTTTCCCAGTGTAGCCACATTGTCCTGGCCAAAATCCCCTTCCTTGCACTGCCTTTCCCACTATAGTAGACCCCCGGCTTCCTCCTAATATCCGCTCCCATCCCCTTTTCCTGAATGTGGTTAGATTGTGAGCCAATTCCCTCTCACCAAAGAGGAAGAGGACAGGTTGTTCCCATGTTCAGTAATGTATAAAAAGGCTCTGAAAATCGCCTCTGTTGTGCTTGCTGGCTTATACCCTTGCATATATATATTTGTAAAAATTTTGCTTTGGTCATGACTCTCGGTGTCTCAGTCCTTGTTTTAAGGCATAGACAGATCGTGTTTTGCACTGTTTCCCACACCATGATTCAATTTTATAAGTGAGCAATTAAACGAAAAAAAAAAGAAAAGAAAAAGCAGAGGAACAATATAAAACAAAACCTAGCAAAATGCAATGAAAAATTCTCAAATTTCTCTTTCTCTAGGAAAGCAAAACCATGATTCTTTAATTTACTTCATACAGAAATCAATATTTGATATATTTTGATCATGATGATGGTGTTGATGGCATCTCCCTTAGATAAATGGTGGATCACTCCTCAGTGTGCATCTGACAATGAGGGAGAAAAGCCAGATGGAAACTATCTTTAACCTAAGTCTGAGCACAATAAGAAATTGAGGTACGGGAGTCGGGCACAGCGGGTTGAGCTCACATGGTGCAAAGCGCAAGGACTGGCGGAAGGATCTCAGTTCCAGTTTCAAGCCCCAGGCTCCCCATCTGCAAGGGAGTCGCTTCACAGGAGGTGAAGCAGGTCTGCAGGTGTCTTTCACTCCCCCTCTCTGTCTTCCCCTCCTCTCTCCATTTCTCTCTGTCCTATCTAATAATGACAGCATCAATAACAACAATAATAACTACAACAACAGTAAAAAAAAATCAAAACAGCAAGGGCAAGAAAAGGGAAAATAAATACATAAAAATTATTTTAAAAAGAAATTGAGATAGACTAATGAGCATAATATAAGACAATAATTCCTTTTTGAAAACTATTTTTAAATTCTTTTATTTACTTATTATTGGACAGAGACAGAGAAATTGAGAGGGGAAGGAGAGATACAGAGGGAGAGAGACAGAGATACCTGAAGCCCTGCTTCACCACTTAACAAAACTTTCCCCCTGCAGGTGGGGACCAGGGGCTTGAACCTGGCTTGGTCCGTGTGCACTGTAATATGGGCACTTAGCTAGGTATTCCACTTCCTGGCCCCATAATATTTTTTTATTGCTGATTTTATCAGCAATAGTGTATCAGAGCCATATAATTCTTTTGTATGATAATTTAATATAAATTAAATATATATATTTCAGATAATCTTTATACTGCCTAAGCAATTCTTACATTGACAGTGCTTTATTGAGACTGATAAAGTAGGTATTTCCAATTTTTAAAAAATTTTTCTTTATTTACTTATTCCCTTTTGTTGCCCTTGTTGTTTTATTGTTGTAGTTGTCATTGTTGTTATTACTGTTGTCATCGTTGTTGAGTAGGACAGAGAGAAATGAAGAGAGGAGAGGAAGACAGAGAGGGGGAGAGAAAGACACCTGCAGACTTGCTTCACCACCTGTGAAGCGACTCCCCTGTAGGTGGGGAGCCAGCAGCTCAAACCGGGATCCTTAATGCTGGTCCTTGTGCTTTGTGCCACCTGCACTTAACCTGCTGCGCTACCACCGACTCCTGGTATTTCCAATTTTTATATATCTCAGTAGCTACTGATAATAATGATACACATTTATTATATCTTAATTATCCATTACTGATGTACAAGTGGTTTTATTTTTTGTTGGGACTTTGCTAGTGAAATATGACTTTGCAATGTAGAAAAGAAAGAGAGAAATAGGAAAACAGAGAGAGAGAGAGAGAGAACACAAGAGGGAATATCACAGCACAAAGTTGCCCCAGTGCTCTAGTTCTTCCATGAGGTATACCAGGAGTTTAAATCTGGCATGCATGTATTGCATTGTAAACATCTTCCAGGTAAAGTTTCACCAAGGAAAGATTTCTTTTAACATAAATATCAATGCTTGTAAAATACTCCATCTACATCATAGCTCTTTTTGTTTTGTAGAATGTCCCTACTTGAAAAGATTTCTGTTCCTAGTCATGGTATTGAACACAAGTATGATCTATCTAATAATTTAACATAACCAAAAGCCAAGTAGTAGAAGAAAATATTAAATATTGTGTTTATCTTTTAAATATTCATTTTCAATAATGTCATAAAATATCAGTATAAAATCTGGGCAAATTTGTGACTCCTAAACATCTAGGATTAATTTCAGTATTGCTACCTAATTTCAACCACAGCTATTATTTCCTTAATATGTTCTTTAGAACATATTAAAGAAATTAAACTTGCCATAAGTTAACATACAAAGAAAAATTAATATATCATATGTAGATTTTTATGCCACAAACTCAAGCTTAATTGTAACTATAGTAACTTTGGCTGAAAATTAGTGTCAACGGTATCTTACTTTGACTTTAAAATCTAAGCACAAAAGCTAGCTCTAGATATTAGTATACTCTAGAATTATAGCATATGTTTATCTTGTTACATTCTTATTTTAAAAGGACAGTTTCATAAAATATATAAGAATACTTAGATAAAATTAAGGGTATCCAGTTGTCCAATGAATTGTCTAGCTCTCGTGAGAATCATCTAGGGGACTGATAAAAGTTGATTGCTGGCTAGATCTATTTCATCCTCACAGAGGGAGTGAAGTGATTGGGGAGAATTTGGTAACAAAGGAGAAAAAAGACAAAGTGAGAGTAAAAGGAGCAGAGCACCAACAGTAATATGAATTATGATTTGGTTGCCTAAGTGCCTACTGAATCACTTCTTTTTATTTTTATACAATGACATTTATAATACAATTTTTAAATAAAATATGTTAGGTTTACTTTTGTAAAATGGTAAAATGCTTCATACATAACAGTTGGCATCTTCGTTGTCAGAAAGGTAAAGATGTTTTTTCATTATAAATGAAAAAGGAGCCATCATTGCCATGAGTATTTGGAGGCTTAATTCTTTTATCTTGTATGTATTTTTGTTGTGTAAGAATTCTCTACAAAATTCAGGATGCTGTGAGATATTTCAGCAAAATGTAAGAATTGGGAATGTTACTTTTTTTTTTATCAAGGTGCTTAAATATACTTCTGTGTTAGCACCTATCTTTGTAGCAACATGATTTACAGGAGTCTAAACTTAGAAGTAACCCAGATAACCAATGACAGAAAGGCTTACAATAAATGTATGTGTATGCAATGTCATACTGCTCAGCTATTAAAATGATGACATAATTCGCTTTGCTTCATCTTGGATGGAGCTTGAAGGCATTGTGAGATAGGTCAAAAGGAGGTCAAGTACCAGATAATCAGACTTATTGGTGGAACTTAAGAAACATGGACAGAAAGGGAAAGCACAACATGAAATTTGGACTGGTTTGGGTGGATTGCACCAAAGCAAAGGATTCTGATGAAGAATGGAAAAGGAGGAGGTGTTCCTGGCATGCTATGATGAAAATGGACCTAAGTTAAGGGTGAGAGTGTTTGCAGACATCTATCATAGGGAGATGATACATTGTACCAATGTTCCAATAACTATTCTGTAAGCCATTAACCCCCCCAATAAAAAGTTGTAATAAAATTATCATTCAGTTTAGCAAAGAGGTCCCAACCATCAAGATTAAGAGGAAAATCAAGTAATCTACATAGAACAATATGTTAAGAGTGCAGATGAGGGTAGTCGGGCGGTAGTGTAGCAGGTTAAGCACACATGGCACAAAGCGCAGTGACTGGAGTAAGGATCCCGGTTCGAGCCCCCGGCTCCCCATTTGTAGGGGAGTCGCTTTACAAGCAGTGAAGCAGGTCTGCAGGTGTCTGTCTTTCTCTCCTCCTCTATGTCTTCCCCTCCTCTCTCCATTTCTCTCTGTCCTATCCAACAACGACAACAATAACTAAAACAATAAAACAACAGGGCAACAAAAGGGAATAAATAAACAAATATTTTTAAAGTGAAGATGAGAATATTTTATAATTTGGTTAAAGTTCTAAAATAACTTTTCACTAGTAAATCAATTCAAAATGTAAGATTTTTATTTCAATATATATGAACTCACTAGCACCATTCACTGGGGAACAAAAGCAATAGTCAGTATTTCTTTTGATTAAGAAGTTATATTTTGGTTGTGTTTCTATTGTTTTCCCTGAACCTTTGACTAGACTCTCAGGAATCAAAGACTTTATTGTCAGATTTACTCAACAACTTAGACTGAGTTTCCAACCTTTTCAAGAAAGATCTTAACTTCCTGGCACAGAATTCAAGTTTTCTTTCAACGCTCAAGGCAGTGCTCCAAGTTTATTTCAGCCACACTGGATTTCTGGTCTGTTGCCCAATTTCCTTTTCACCACACATCCCACAATCATACCTGCTTTATTATCTCACCTTTTTCACATCAGTCATTGCAATCACCCTTAGCATCTTTGCTCCTTTCTCCTGAAGCTTTTGTCCCAGCTCCTTCCCCAAATTATTCTTTTTTCTCAAAGTTTATACCCCAAACCTGCTTACAGTCATCTGCATCTGAGCTCTGTTTGACTAGAAGCAAGTCCATGACTATACTGACTAGTCGCAGTTTTAAAAGATCACAGGAAAGAGATAGATATTCCCTGTTGTCCAGCAATCTTCCTGTTTCTGCCAGGCCTATTTAATGCCTAATTGCTTTATACGTTTTCCTTTTTTCTCTCAAACTTCAGCATTCTCTTCTATCCTCCTCATTCTTATCTAATCACATTGCTCTTTTTTCTGAAGTAAAGTATAGGAATGACAAATTCCTTATTTTCCTAGTTTCACCTACACCAGTGTCCACCTCCATTGCTATGCAATTGCTTTATTCTTTACCTTTACTTTTTAAATTTTTACTTGTTTATCACTAGATAGAGACAGAAATTGAAAGGGGAGAGGAAGATACAGGGGAAGAGAGACACCTGCAGCCCTGCTTCACCACTTATGAAGCTCCCCCCCCCCCCCAGCAAATGGGGACCAGAGGCTTGAACCCGGGTCCTTGCACATTGTAATGTGTGCTCTTAACCAGTTGCGGCACCACCTGGCCCCTATTCTTTACCTTTCTATTGTAAGAGCTTCTAAAACAACCTCTCAAATAGTTAACCTCAACCTAATTTTTCTATCTCCTTATCTTATTTTTTTCATAGTACTTATCATAGCTGACATATTTTATATTGAGAAGGCAAATTTCACTTAAAAAACATACAATTTTCTGTTTATTAGCTCTTGAATATCCTAATGAATTTCCAGTATTATTTAATAAATAATGAAATAAAATGCTCTAGTAACTCTTTTGAATGTGTACTCTGAATTAATTATTCCTGACATAGGGAAAGGGTGTAGTGTGAGAATTAGGAAGTTCTCCTTTGCAGTATGAATCAGAACTTTGTTGATACAAGAAATTCCACTGACTGCTTCATAGAATTCCTTTTCTCTTCATAGACTGGTCTATACTCACTCTATTCCCACCCTTGCCACGATATTCTGATGTTAATAGTTGATAGATTATCTCCTGTTATGTAAGTGCTTTCCTCCATACATACATGCATAATTTCACATTTGCTCAACAAGCTTGACAGCATGTTTGATGTGGATCTGTCTTTGATGATTGTATGAAGGAAGCACAGTGTTTCAATGTTAACATAGTGAAGGGAACACCCTTATTTTAAAAGTTGTTTCAAGGCAATAATGACTTAAGTTGTATTCATCAACGAAGTTGAATGAAGGTTAACCACCGAGATTTATTTATTTTGTTGATGAATTGATATTTCTGATAACTTAATACAGTTGTTCCAAGGAGAACATGAAATATTTCAGACCAAACTTATGGCCCTAAAGTGTTGTTTCACCCTTGATGGCGCAATGATAGAAAATGAAATACATTCATGCAGTGCGGCATTTAAAACTATTCTTTTTCCCACCAAATTATTTTTTTTCCTTTATGTAGAAAATAGGGAACCAATTTTTTGTGCTAGCAAAGTCATGGAACACACATGAATTTCTAATTTGGAATATATATATTTAGATTTTATTTATTTATTTATTTTCCCTTTTGTTGCCCTTGTTGTTTTTTCATTGTTGTTGTAGTTATTGTTGTTATTGATGTCGGCATTGTTAGATAGGACAGAGAAATGGGAGAGAGATGGGGAAGACAGAGATAAAGATAGACACCTGCAGACCTGCTTCACTGCTTGTGAAGCGACTCACCTGCAGGTGGGGAGCCGGTAGCTCGAACCAGGATCCCTAGGCCAGTCCTTGCACTTTGCACCATGTGCACTTAACTTGCTGCGCTACCGCCCGACTCCCTGGAATATATTTTTGTTATTAGTGTTTTAATATTGATTAACAATATTTTAAGATAACAGGGGTACAGTTCCACACAGTTCCCACCACCAGAGTTCTATATCCCCTCCCCTCCATTGGAAGTTTCCCTATTCTTTATCCCTCTGGGAGTATGGATCAAAATTCTTTATGGGCTACAGAAGGTGGACAGCCTGGCTTCTGTTATTGCTTCTTCACTGGACATGGGTCTTGATAGGTCAATCTATACCTCAGCCTATTTCTGTCTTTCCCTAGTAGGGTAGGACTCTGGAGAGGTGAGTTTCTGGGACACATTGATAAGGTCAGGATGGTGTCATAGAAGCATCTGCAACTTGGTGACTGAAAGATGGTAAGATATAAAGCAAATTGTTAAATAAACAGGAAGTCAAAGGTAAAAATAAATCAAATGAAACTAGGGTCTTCATGTGGAAAGAAGCTAGGAAGTCTATTTTAGGTATGTGCCATGTGGTCCATGACTTAAATAATTTCTGCCTGAGCCTGGTAGCTAACAGGACTCAAAGTATTGTCTGGGAAGATGGTGTAACAATTGAGAATAGGACTATAAAGCTGGATTAGAATAGAGAGTAGATCCCAAATATGAAGAAAGTATATAAAACCATTAACTATTTACCCCATCGATCTCACCTAGGGCCCATATCTATTTATATTTAGCACAGGAGCCCATGTGACCTCTGAGTCCCTGTCAGTCTAAGCTCACAGTCTAAGGTCACAGCTAGGAACATTCGAGGCTGAACTCATTTCAGGACCAGTCTTCCTTGAATGGCATCGTAAGTTGACCCAGCCTCTTCCCCTTCTCTCTCCATTTCTCTCTGTCCTAACAACGATGACATCAGTAACTACTACAACAATAACAACAAAAAGGCAACAAAAGGGAAAATAAATAAATATTAAAATATTATTTTCTACATGTATTTTGTTTTAAAAGTACCTGTAGGATATATGAAAATTTTCTTTAAATACAGGCCAAAAATATTGGAGAAGTATGTGTGTTTTTAGATGTAGAAAACTTTAAAAAATATTTGTGTATTTATTCCCTTTTGTTGCCCTTGTTTTACTGCTGTAGTTATTATTGATGTCGTTTTTGTTGGATAGGACAGAGAGAAATGGAGAGAGGAGGGGAAGACAGATAGGGGGTGAGAAAGGTAGACACCTACAGACCTGCTTCACCACTTGTGAAGTGACTCCCCTGCAGGTGGGGAGCTGGGGGCTCAAACTGGGATCCTTAACCCAGTCCTTGCTCTTTGGGCCACCTGCACTTAACCCACTGTGCTACTGCCTGACTCTCAAATGTAGAAAACTTTAACTGGAGAATAAACTAGAGAATGCATAGGTATTGTCATATATACTTTTCACAGATAAGAGTAGTTAGGCCCCCCGTACCCCAAGTCCCCAGGGTTTCTTTTCTCTCTTTTGTACAAACAGGAGAGTTAAAGTTTATAGAGTTGGAGTGACTTGCATAATATCTTTTACATGTTGTAAGTGTCCATTTTTATTACTCTTGCTTTTTTATGTTTTTATTTGTTTCATTATTTTATTTATTTAAGAAAGGAGACATTAACAAAACCGTAGGATAAGAGGGGTACAGCTCCACACAATTCCCACCACCAGAACTCCATATTCCATCCCCTCCCCTGATAGCTTTCCCATTCTCTATCCCTCTGGGAGTATGGACCCATGGTCATTGTGGGGATGCAGAAGGTGGAAGGTCTGGCTTCTGTAATTGCTTCCCCGCTGAACATGGGCATTGACTGGTCGATCCATACTCTCAGCCTGCTTCTCTCTTTCCCTAGTAGGGTGGGGATCTGGGGAAGCAGAGCTCCAGGACACATTGGTGGGGTTGTCTGTCCAGGGAAGTCTGGTTGGCATCATGCTGGCATCCAGAACCTGGTGGTTGAAAAGAGAGTTAACATACAAAGCCAAACAAATTGTTGAACAATCATGGACCTAAAGGCTGGAATAGTGCAGATGAAGTGTTGGAGGGGTACTCCCTGAAGACTCTTGTGTACTTCTGCTTTCAAGTATATATTTTTCCCTGGTTTATGGGCACATGTGAACATATGCTCTATCTCAGGGGACCTGGACTATATCTAGGTTTGGGGACTTTACTGGGGAGTGGACCACCTGGAATGGAATTAGAGAATACTATGAAAGGAAAGGTCTCACCCGAGTGATGAAGCTGAAGGGTTGTCATTCCACACCTGAAGTCTCTGAACACAGTCTGAAGTGAAGCATGCTGGGGTGGCACTTGCGTTGATTAGGTTTTGATCCACAAATGCAATATTATTTGATATTAATTGAGAGAAGCATGCAGGAAAGTGGGCCCCACCCTAAGGTTCCAGGACTGGGGGAAATATAGGCTCTTTAGTGGAAATGTGAGGTTCCTGCTGCCTTAGGGTTCAAGAAGACAATGGATAGTTATTGTTATCATCTTATTATTTGGTAATTGGGTTAACTTTGAAAAGTCCCTTTGTTAGGGTTTGCTGTATAATACCCGGCATCTTGTATATAGCTGTGCTACCGGTTGCTTCTGTTCTCCCTGGTCTAGGCTTTTGAGAGAGTCAACATATCAAAGACTCAGCCTGTGTATTAAAAAGTCTCAGTGTGTGTTTTAAAAAGTTCGAGACATGATCAATTTCCCCCCTCTCATATTAATTAAATAGTGCTTTATATGACTATACTTTAATAGGAGTGTACATAAACACCATTCCCACCACCAAAAGACTGTGTCCCATTCCACCCACCCACCCACCCCCACTTCCACCCAACCCCCGCCTAGGAAGCCTAATGTCTACCCTCCCCCTCACCACAGGGTTTTTACTTTGGTGCCCTACTCTCAATTTAATCAGATCCTGCTTTTAGTTTCCCTTTCTGTTCTTCTTTCTCAACTTCTGTTGATGAGTGCGATCATCCCATACTCATCTTTATCTTTCTGACTTAGCTCACTTAACATAATTCCTTCTAGCTCTGTCCAAGATGGGTCAGAGAAGGTGGGTTCATTGTTCTCAATAGCTGCATAGTATTCCATTGTGTATATATACCACAGCTTTCTCAACCACTCATCTGCTGTTGGACACATGGGTTCCTTCCAGGTTTTAGCTATTATGAATTGTGCTGCTATGAACATAGGTGTACACATATCTTTTTGATTGGGCATTATGGAATCCTTGGGGTATATCCCCAGGAGAGGAATTACTGGGTCATATGGAAGGTCTATGTCTAGCCTTGTGAGTTCTCCAGACTGCTCTCCACAGAGGCTGGACCAATTTACATTCCCACCAGCAGTGCAGAAAGGTTCCTCTGTCCCCACAGCTTCTCCAGCATTTGTTGCTACTGTTATTTTTGATGTATGCCTTTCTCACAGGAGTGAGGTGGTATCTCAATGTTGTCTTAATTTGCATTTCTCTGACAATCATATTATTATTTTTTACAGAGCTCTGCTTGTGGTTTTTAGGGGGATGAACCTGGGACTTTGGAGCCTCAGGCATGAGAGTTTCTTTGCATAAGTATTATGCTATCTTCCCCACTCCACTATTACTTTTTAAGTAAAAATCCACGTATTTGGATACTTTTTTAATGGTTTAATAAGTGGTTTAATTATTCTCTTTAATAAATAACTTACTTTCTCCGGTGTCTCCTAGAATTTTATTTGTTTACTAATACTTGCTAATTGCTGTGTATAGCTGTGCTGATACCTTTTACTTCAAAAAGAGACAAAGCAGAAACTCTATTTTTCCCAGATAAACAGCTAGAATAATTAATTTTCCAATTCAGGATTGGTTTTTATATGCACGAACTATATTTTTCCTATACATTTAAGTCTATGATTTCCATGTATTCAGATTCAACTTTCTTCCTTTTACAAGTACCCACATTGTCCAAAATGTTCCTTTTGTGGTCTTGTTTTTCTTTTCAATAATAACTTTAAAATTTTTTTTATTTGTTCCCTTTTGTTACCCTTGTCTTATTGTTGTTATTATTGATGTCATTGTTGTTGGATAGGGCAGAGAGAAATGGAGAGAGGAAGGGAAGACAGAGAGGAGGAAGAGAAGGATAGACACCAGCAGACCTGATTCACCGCTTGTGAAGTGACCCCCCCTGCAGGTGACCCCCACTGCAGGTGGGGAGTCGGGGCTTGAACTGGGGTCCTTAGGCAGGTCTTTGCGCTTTGCGCCACTTGCGCTTAACCCACTGTGCTACAGCCTGACTCCCTAATAATAACTTTTAACATAGTGCATGGAGATTTGGGGGGTTTTCATATATATAGTTTCTTATCTCTCTGTGACAAGTGTCTGCACACTGTGCTGGCTAATTGATAACTTTCTCCACCATAATATACTGAGCCTCAACCCCTTTTCTATCACCTCCCACCTTTCCTGGTAGAATTCTTGGATATGCAGCAGTACAGGAGTTCATTCTTATGTACAACTGAGTAATATTCCATTGTGTATTGACCACAACTCTCTCAACTATTCAGCTTTTGCTGGATATTTGAGTTATTTACACCTTTCAATTATTTACTACCAATGGTGTTACTGTGAATATACATGTGCATACATCTCTGTTCATATGTGTTTTTGTGCTCTTAGGATAGGTGCCTAGGAAAGAAATTGTCAGATCATATGTTAGATCCATTTATAATGTTCTCAGGAATCTACATTCTATTTTCCTGTGGGGATGAACCAGTTTACATTCCCACCAACAGTGTAACAACTTTTTCATCTTCCTCCTCTTCTCCTTCCTCCTCCTCTTCTTCTTCTTCTTCTTCTTCTTCTTCTTCTTCTTCTTCTTCTTCTTCTTCTCCTTCTCCTCCTCCTCCTCCTCCTTCTTCTTCTTTTTCTTCTTCTCCTCCTCCTCCTTCTTCACCTTCTTCTCCTTCTTCTTCTGCTTTTGCTTCTTCTCGTCATATTATCAGCAGCACCTATTGTTTCTGTACAGTTCCATGTATGACATTCTCACAAGTGTAAAAAAAAATTAAAAGCTGATAACCAATGGGGTTTTTTCATATTATTATCTTAACATCTTTTTTCAGTGAAGAGTCTGTTCATCTACCTCCTGATATATTTTTCTCTTGAGTGAATACCAGTGCTACAGTTTCTGAGATAACCTTGCTCTTCTGGTATGATAACATAGTAGTTCTGGCTATATTAGTTTAGTAGTGCTAAAAATAAACAAAGTAGCACAAACTGCCTAGACAATAGAAAAATGTTTTCTCACAAGTAATAGAAGACAGAGATTATGATGGTGGCAGATTTCATTCCTGTAGGCCTTAAAAGAGAGTATTTTTCCATGTCTCTCCTAGCTTCTGTTAGTTGTAGCAGTTGTGGCCTTCCTTGGTTTAGAGAGCATGCCCCTCTTCCACTACCACTTACCTTTGCATCATGCTGACATAGCATTCTCCTTGTGTGTGCATCTGTCTCCAGATATGCTCTTTTTATAAGGTCACCAATTAAGTTACGCCAGTAACTTAAAATAATTACACTTCAAATAGCTGTGTCTCAATATGAGTTTATATTCTGAAGCACTAGGGGATAAAATTTCATCATATAAAATGTAGGAGGACATAAGTCAAATAGTAACACTAACAAGAGAATATAGTGTGATATATACCACTAACAGGTCTAGTCCATAAAGCACCTGTCTTGTCCTATGCTGTTTTCTTCCTCAGAGATAGTCTGCCCTAAGGACCTTGAAATCCACATGCACGGAGGAAGTCAGGAACCCTGATTGATGTGTGGAGCTAAAACCTGAATGCCAACTCCATGCTATGCTGACTGCAGTCTT
This sequence comes from Erinaceus europaeus, assembly GCF_950295315.1. NCBI lineage: Eukaryota > Metazoa > Chordata > Mammalia > Eulipotyphla > Erinaceidae > Erinaceus > Erinaceus europaeus. The sequence continues at coordinate 22,191,342 of NC_080168.1, forward strand.
TATGGGAGAGAAGCATCTGTTATGTGGAAACATTGAGATTTCTTCAGCTATCTATTTCAGCAAGTGCTATTACCTGTACTAATACAAGTACTTAGTTGAAACTAAATATCATAAATTTCTTTTTTTTTAAAAAAAGGTATCACTAGGTCAGGTAGCCTAAAATTTTTACTGGGAACAAGCCATGTAAGCATTATATGCCCTAGAACATACCAGATAATGATTCTCCCAGAAAGAAAGCAGATTTTGGACATCAACTATATTGCTTTATATATATTCTATACAAGCCAAAATGGTATAAGTGCTCCTGGAACCTATTTTTCATGTACCAGCCAGGACTAATCTTTCTAGAGTTATTGCTGCTAGGGTAAGATTCTCTACCCTGTCACATTAAGTCTTTTCTGCAAACCATTTTTCCAGAAATTCATATTCAATGTAATAAGGATAGGTACACCCTCCAAGTTATCTAATGTTTTCTTAATGCTTATCAGTATTTCTGAGCTAAATACCACCTAAACACTAAATAGTATTGCATATTTTTAGAACTGTTTGGAACAATTCTCTCTGTCCTTTTTCTGCAGAGCTAGAGTCTCACTGGCATGCAATTTTCTTACTCCCAGGCGACCAGACCACATTTTTATGCAGATAAATAGTGATAAAAGAGACAGAGACAGACAGACAGACACATAGATATACAGACAGACAGACCAGAGTATCAGAGCTTCCATATAGCTATAGAACCTCCTATGTAGGACCCAGGCTCAAACCCAGACTGTGCACCTGTCAAGGCACAAACTACCTGGTGAGCTCTCTCTCTGGCATCATCCATTACATTTTAAGTCAGGCTTTTATTATTGGTTCATTTCTATTACATAAAATAAAAAACATTTAAACACATCAATCAGGGAGACATATATGTCGAACAGTCCTTAATACAGTGTTAAGTGCTTTAAAAATACATAGGAGGTCGTCTCATCAATGTGACCTGGAACCCCGCCTCCCCAGAGCCCTGCCCCACTAGGGAAAGAGAAAAACAGGCTGGGGGTGTGGATCTACCTGTCAACGCCCATGTTCAGTGGAGAAGCAATTACAGAAGTCAGACCTCCCACCTTCTGCACCCCATAAAGATCTTTGGTCTATACTCCCAGAGGGATAAAGAATAGAGAACCTTCCAATAGAGGGGAGGGAATATGGAACTCTGGTGTTGAGAATTGTGTGGAATTGTACCCCTCTTATCCCACAATCTTGTCAATCATCATTAAACCACTAATAAAAAATTAAAAATACATAGGAAAGATAGTAGGCTTTAAAGTCAGAAAAGTAGCTTCGAAAGCTACCTTTTTTTTGGGGGGGGCATATTTCTAGCCTTCAAGGAGTCCATAGATTTCAGGACCCATAGCAAATGCTAGTGATGGTGACAACTTTCTATATCATGTTGTATGATTTCCTAGAGAATGCTTAGACTCCCATACAATCCACTTTCTGCCCAAATCCCAAGTTACTTCAATTTCTGCTGAAACAACAATAATTGGACTTTTCCTTGTCATTTATCTTCAAAATATTATACCAGAAATTCTCATTAATGGCTTCTAAAACCAGGATTCTGCAGAATTTAATTGCATTTTTTAGCTTTTGCAACACAGACTATAAAATGGAGAAAATGTCGAACTATGGAGGACAATTTAAAAGTAGTTATTTGTCTTTAAGTATATGTTGATGACTATATTTTTTATCAAAATGTCTTATAAAATGAAACTTTTACTGTGATAAAATTCTGGGCCTGGGGGCTGGGCAGTAGCACAGCAGGTTAAGCTTACATTGTGCAAAGCAAAAGGACTGGCGTAAGGATCCCGGCTCCCCACCTGCAGGGGAGTCACTTCACAAGCAATGAAGCAGGTCTGCAGGTGTCTTTCTCTCCCCCTCTCTGTATTCCCTCCTCTCTCCATTTCTCTCTGTCCTATCCAACAACAATAATAACTACAACAATAAAAAACAAGGGCAACAAAAGGGAATAAATAAATATTAAAAAATTACTATCTTATGCTGTGTTCATTTCCTCCTAAGGCCAAGTGGAGCACACACTGGATGGAAAAACATTATATATTATTCCTTCCTGTCTTTTATAGTGCCTTCCTATATGTTTTACATTAAAATCCATGGGGTATATTTATCAGTCTTTTATTTGTGTAAACCTAAGTGGTTTAACTATGAGTCAAGTTTCATTGTGTAATTTTCTCTTAGGCATGAACTCAACTGGCTGAGTCACAAGTTTCCAACTAGAATAAGTAGGGTTTTTTTTTTTTCCCCAGTGGGTCTTTCTATACCAAAGGCAGTTTTCATAAGCATGCCAAAAGTGCAAACTAAAAACCTTGGAGTTGTCCTTTGCCTCCCTGTCCCTAAACACAGCCTGCACTTTACCACACCCAATCACTTACCAAAGTCATAGATATTATCTTCCCACTATTAAACTCCTTTCTCAAACAAATGTTTACTGAGCGATGTACTTTTCCAGTTGCTTAGGATACATCTATGAACAAAACACAGAAACATTCCAGTAGGGAGAGACACAAACAATAGCCACAACAAATAATTTTATAGTATGTTTGAAAGTGAAACATGCTGTAATAAAGTTCAGCAGAATGAACTCACACAAAATAAGTCAAGTTCAACATCCACACACTCTCATAAGATAGAGTCTAAATAATTTATTGCTGTTTGTGTTCTGCCGTTTCATGGAAAATATTTTTATTAATGATTCAATAATGATTGACAAGATTGTGGCATAAGAGGGGTACAATTCCCAGTAACAGAGATCCATATCCCTTCCTCTCAATTGGAAGCTGCCTTATTCTTTATCCTTCTGGGAGTATGGACCAAAGATCTTTATGGGGAGCAGAAGGTGGAAGGTCTGGCTTCTGTAATTGCTTCTCCACTGGATATGGATATTGGCAGTTGGATCTGTATCCCCAGCTTGTTTCTATCCTTCCCTAGTGGGGCAAGGCTCTTGGGGAGGCGGGGTTCCAGGACACATTGGTGAGTCCTCTATCCAGGGAAGTCAGGTTGGTGTCATGGTAGGATCTGCAACTTGATAGCTTTTTAGTAGGATGTTTGTGTTTTAACCTTTTGTTGTTGTTGTTGTTATGCCAAGATTTCACATTTATATATGCACAGTCCACTGTGCTCATGTAATTTTTTTTCCTTTTAAGATAGATACAGAGATAGAAACAGACACCGTCTCACTTGTCAATACCAGTGCTACCATATAGTGCCAGAGGCTCAAACTTGAATCCTCCCTCACACGTGGTATTCTATGTGCTCTATTGTGTGCTGTCTCCCAGACTATTAAGTTTTTCATTGGTAATAGAATACCAAGAATTTTTTAACTTATCAATTATCTCAACATTGCCTTCTAAATCCCACTTTAAGTAGAATATGCATCACTTTTTCTTCCTGCTTCATTATAATTATTTAATAAAATTAATAGCTTTCATATAATTCTTTTAAAAAGAAATCGATATTCCTTGGTTATCATTATTTTGAAGAAAGCCTCAGCAGATGATAAATCCTTCGTGATAATAAATATGTATCTGAAAGAAACCAACTGGAGAAACTGCTACCATCCTCAGTCAGCCATTTAAAATGAAATTATAACTTTAATGAGCCTTAAAATTATACATTTGACTTCGAAGTACATAAACCGCACCTCACGTAGTATATATTTATGACTGGTGAACTCAGTAATGTGTGGACAAGAGAGAGGGCTCATTTGTCTTTGTATGTAGACTAATGTGTATAAATATAAAATAAAAATTTGACAGATTTTAACTCTTCAAAATTACCAGTAAAGCTTGAATGAGAATCTGTTCTTATGTGTGACAGTTTTGATCTTTTGGTGACAGTTGTGATATTTAGTGACACATATAACACAAAATGTAGAATCGACAAAAGTTAATCAAGTCCAAAACACAATATCTGAAGATCTGGATTACTTATTTTTTAAAAAATAAATAGAATAAATTTTAGTCTTAAGGAAACATGCCACAATTGGAAATAATCTGCACTTCTAGATAATTTATAAACAATAATGTTTAGTCTTTTTCATATCACTGACCTAATGTTTGGCTTTGGGAAAATCAAACAAACTCTTTAGACTTCAGTGTCCTCTTTGCAAAATGAAAACATTGAATAGATAATCTCTAAGATCCTTATTACCCTACTAGTAACTTACAGAAAGAATTTTGTGTTTTTCAAAGACCCAGTTTTACTTTTCCATTGTAGTGTAGAATATTAACATTGGCATAGATGAAATCACACACACAGGCAGGCGAGACAGGATAATGGTTACACAAAGAGACTCTCATGCCTGAGGCTCCAAAGTCCCAAAATCAATCCCCAAAACCAGAGCTAAGTAGTAATTTGGTTAAATAAATAAATGCATAAATAATTAAAATAAATCACACTCTTATATACACTAGCAGTTGATATGACAATATAATTTATTTATTTATTTCTCCTTTTATGGCCTCACTTCAAATTGAAAAACAAACAATGCAATTGTTGTAACATTCTTAGAAGGTGATAAGCTGGTAAGCTGAGAAGTAATATAAAATTATATAAAGTACTTGGCATGATCTGTTGCATAGGTGTTCATTAAATAATATCCACTATTGTCATTAATAAGAACTAAAATGCTGAGAAAACTTTCCTATTATTTTTCAAACTCTGACAAAGAATAGATGACATTTCTTTTCACATTAATTGTTAATTGAATGTTCTGAAAAAAAGATAATGGCAGTGATATATATATTTTACCAGAGTAATACTGAGCTCTGATTTAGGGTAGAATTGGGAATTGGGGGGTCAGGCAGTAACGCAGTGGGTTAAGCGTACTTGGCACAAAGCGCAAGGGCCGGCATAAGGATCCGGGTTCGAGCCCCCGGCTCCCCACCTGCAGGGGAGTCACTTCACAGGTGGTGAAGCAGGTCTGCAGGTGTCTCTCTTTCTCTTCCCCTCTCTGTCTCCCCTTCCTCTCTCCATTTCTCTCTGTCATGTTCAACAACAATGACATCAATAACAATGATAATAATAAGCACAATAATGGTAAAACAACCAGGGTAACAAAAGGGAAAAAATAGCCTCCAGGAGCAGTGGATTCATGGTGCAGGCACTGAGCCCCAGCAATAACCCTGGAGGCAAAAAAAAACAAAAAAAACAATTAGTAATTGAACCAGGGACTTTGGAGCCTCAGGGATGACAATCACTTTACATAACCATTATGCTATCTAACCCTGACCAGTAATGTTATTTCTTACACACATTTCATTTGCCACACCTTCCTCCATAATAACCCATTCACCAGATGTTCACAAATCATACTTATTTAGGTCAGAAACAAATACAAATGTGGTATTTGAATGCCAATCTTTGTTGGATATGTTTGAATTTTTTATGTGTTCAGTATGTCTCTGACTTGAAAACATTCATGTAGCTATGGTTTGTATACATACTGAATCATTTTGTATTTCAAATCAATTCTGCACACAAATACTTTGATACTTTTTTAATTTTAGCAATAAATTATCAACAGGTAACATCAGTTATCCCATTTATTTTTTGATTCTGTATAGAATGGTTGTTTAAAATGATTTCATAATTAATTACAAGTTTTTTTAGTTGAATTTTATTTTTTATGAATTGAGTATTGGGGCTGGGTGGTGGTGCACCTTGTAAAGCACACATGTTACAAGGCACAAGGGCTTGGGTTCAAGCCCCTGGTCCCCACCTGCAGGGGGGATGTTTGTGGTTTTTAAAAATTTTTTATTTATAAAAGGGAAACATTGACAAAAACCATAGGATAAGAGGGGTACAACTCCACACAATTCCCACCACCAGACCTTCATATACCATCACCTCCCCTGATAACTTTCCTGTTCTTTAACCCTCTGGGAGTATGAACCTAAGATCCTTGTGGGATGCAGAAGTTTGGAGGTCTGGCTTCCGTAATTGCTTCCCCGCTAAACATGGGCATTGACAGGTCTATCCATACTCCAAGCCTGTCTCTCTCTTTCCCTAGTGGGGAAGGGCTCTGAGGAATCAGAGCTCCAAAGCACATTGGTGGGGTTGTCTGTCCAGGGAAGTCTGGTTGCATCCTGCTAGCATCTGGAACCTGGTGGCTGAAAAGAGAGTTAACATACAAAGCCAAACAAATTGTTGAACAATCATGGACCTAAAGGCTGGAATAGTGCAGATGAAGTGTTGGGGGGGGGTCCTCCATTTTGTAGCTAGTAGGCATGTTTTAGTTATATTTCAAAGGGCCTGTAGCTATACTAGTGGGTTTTTTGTTTGTTTTGTTTTTCCCCTGAGCCTGAAATCTGATATGCAGGTGGATCCAAATTATTTTCTGGGGATATGATGTCATGGCTGGAAAAAAGACCAGAAAGCTGGATCAGGGAAGAGAGTAGCTCCCTAATATGGGAAAGAGGTTTATATAAAGGGGGAAAGGTTTTGCAAGTGATGAAGCGGTGTTGCAAGTGTCTCTGTCTCTCTCTCTCTCTCTCTACTACCCCCTTCCCTCTTGATTTCTGACAGTTTCGATCCAATAAATAAAGATACACTTTTTAAAAATTTATTTTTTAAAAAAATGAGTATCGGGACAGGCAGTATTAACCCAGTTTGAGCCCCCAGCTCCCCCCTCAGGGTGGAGGCGGTGGGGAGGCTTCACAAGTGGTGAAACAGGTCTGCAGGTGTCTCTCTCCTCCTCTCTATCTCCCTCTCCTCTCTCAGTTTCTCTCTGTCCTATCCAATAAAAATGGAAAAAAATGGCCGCCAGGAGTAGTGGATATGTAGTACTGGCACTGAGCCCCACTGATAACCCTGGAGGCAAAAAAAAAAAAAATGGGGATTATCAAAACTGTCCCACTGAGTTGACTAGGATCTCTTCCTCCACCATTTAATTTTACCTGACCCTTCAGGAATTCTCTGGTGTAGATGGATTTATGCACAAAGAATTTTTACTTAGGGTAGAAAGAATAGGGCCTTGTGGTGGGTGGTAATGGGTTTGCTCTTAACAACCCAGGAGTTCAAGTCATTATTGTCTCCTCTATTGTACTCCTGGCCATTCTTTTTTTGAGTTTGGACATGAGGTTTACTTTTGTCCAGGTGTGCTAGCCTGTAGCAAAGTATCTATATTTACAGTAGTTGGAAAGACCAGTTAAAGAGAGAAATTCAGCGGGGGGGGGGGGTAGAGTTCAGTGTTGTCAGATTCAATGACATTAATTAAAAGGCTAAGATGAAAGAATGATTAAGGGACTATAGGCTACCACCCTGCAAGAGAAAACAGATGACATCCTCAATTCTGATGATCAGCTATTGTATTTTGTATTAGTAATATTTAAATATTCATGCTTGAGCGTGTGGGGAAACTGCTGAAGTCAAATTTCTTATCCCCAATGAAATCCACTTCAAATGCAAAGTTTATTTCCCAACAGATATTTTTATGCTTTTTTTTTTATTTAACCATTTTTATAGTGACCAGACTGCACGAAAAACAGCAATATAGTTCTATCTTTTAAAGATAAATTACTTTGTTTGTGATTTTTGTTCCCACACCTTAATATAAAATGAAAGAAGGTGAGAGGGTAAGAGGAGAAGGGTAGAGAAAGAGAACAAGAAACAAAGCACTGCTCAACTCTGGAATGTGCTGGTTCTGGGGCTTTAAAATACTGCCTCTGGATCCTCAAACTTACAATTTGGTGCCCTGATAGACTGAACTGTCTTATAAGGCCTGATGCATTTCTGTCTTTTGAACAAAATGATCATAGATAAATATTAAGATATTCTGAGGAGTCTGGACAGGAGATCAGATTCTCAGATATTCTGTTTACTATCTTCAGACATTAAAACAAAGCAGCTTAAATAAGATATCTAAGCAAACAAAACCAGTCATTTCACTATACCTTCTTTAAAAAGACATACCATGCTGGAAGAACATATAAGTCTTCAGCATTGTGTTGCATTTAATTTTAAAAATAAGTATTGGTTTTGCTTCTGCAGGAAATTTTTTATAATTGTAGATTTATCTGACTTTTGTACCACCTGTATGCTGAGGAATGCAATAATTTTGTTAATATTGATCTTTTCTTCACCAATAAATGTTCCATCAGCTTCCTACAAAGTCTTTTTTTTTTTTTTTTCTTCCTCCAGAGTTATTGCTGGGGCTTGGTGCCTGCACTACTGCACTATGAATCCACTGCTCCTGGAGGCTATTTTTTTTCCCCTTTTGTTGCCCTTGTTATTTACCATTGTTGTTGTTATTGCTGTCCTTGGATAGGACAGAAAGAAATCAAGAGAGAACGAGAAGACAGAGAGGGGGAGAGAAAGATAAGACACCTGCAGACCTGCTTCATCGCTTGTGAAGTAACCATCCTGCAGGTGGGGAACTAGGGCTCGAACCCGGATCCTAATTCGGGTCCTTGTTCTTTGCACCATGTGTGCTTAATCCACTGCCCCCTACCCACCCATTCTTTACCTTCTTTGGGAGCATAGTATAGAAACAACAATATACTTGAAAATCCATATTTATCTTGCTATCTGAAACATTTAGTAAATTATTTTCTCTATCAACCTTTAGTTCTTATGTCATAAATTAAAGAATGCTAGATACACTGTTGGTTCTTCAGTACTAGCTTAGAAGATGCCAAGGATCCATAAAAACAGAAAAGAAAAAAATTTATTTAGTGGAATGAGAGAAACATTATAGATGCAAAGACAATTTCAAAAAGAATCCTAGCCATGAACTTTACAAATTGTTTCAACAGTTTTTAAAACACTCAAAGAAAAAAATGACAACAAAGATATTTTTTAACATTTTCTCCTGTTAAGCACTGTATAAAGAATAAAAAACCTTGAGTCCTTTATCTCTTTTCATTTCTGTTTAACACATAACAACCAACATGAAAAATTATAGGCAAAATTAAATCATGTAAGTATGTGTCTTATAATCTTTGATTTCTTGCAGTGCTTCCTGCCTCTGTTGGGAGTCTCCATTTCAAAACATCCAGAGTGCTATCCATCTTTTCCTTATGATATATTTCGACTTTATTTATCACAGATAGTTAAGCCAGATTTCCCTTGAAGTTCTGGGATGCATCTCTTTAACATACTCTTAAACATTAATCCACTACACAACGTCTAAGCTGAGCAATACAAAGCCAGCATGAGGTTAAGATCAGGTAAGGGCTTAGTAATGGAGAGCAAAATGAGAAATTTGCCTGCTGAGTCTCATAAAATGGGTCTTCTCTAAAGTCTTTCAGTATTTACTTTCCAATGGGCATTTCTCATCAAGTCTGATGCATTTCTCCTTGTCTTTTATTTATTTATATATATGTTTTTTTCCCAAGAGGATTATCACTGGGATGGGTGCCTACCTATCTACTATGAAGAATTTACTGATCCCAGCATTCAATTTTTTCCGTTTTTTTTCTTCTTTTCCTTTCTGTTTTATTAGATAAGATAGAGAGAAATTGAGATGGGAGGGGGCAGATAGAGAAGGCAAGAAACACCTGCAGACCTGCTTCATCACTCATGAAGCATCCTCTGCAGATGTGGAGCAGTGCTGGAACCCTGGTCCTTGCACATGGTAACATGAGAGCTCAGCTGGGGCCACCATTGCCCAGCCCCCCACATCTTTTTTTTCCTTTTTTATTCTTTATTAAGTGGGGGTTAATAGTTTACAGTAAAGGTGTAGGTACATGTGTATAATCTGTCTCCCTATAATAAATGTCTGCAACACTTTTACCCTCAGCTTAGGTCTTTTTCCACCATCCACCGTCAGACACACTTCTTAACTAGAGATTATGCTCTTCAGAGGGCCAGGTGGTGGTGCACTTGGTTAAGTGCACATATTATCAAATGCAAGGACCCCGGTTCAAGCCCCTGATCCCCATCTGAAGGGGAGTTGCTTCACAAGTGGTGACGTAGGTCTGCAGATGTCTTCCTGTCTTCCTCTTTACCTCCCCCTCCTCGCTCAATTTCTCCTCATCCTGTCTCATAAATAAAATTAGAAAGAAAAGGAAAAAAATGGGTGCCAGGAGAAGTGGATTTGTAGTGTCAGCTCTGAGCCCCAGCAATAACCCTTATAACCACAACAAGGCTACAACAACAAGGGCAACAAAAGGGGGAACAGATGGCCTCCAGGAGCAGTGGATTCATGGTGCAGGCACTGAGCCCCAGCAATAACCCTAGAGGCAAAAAAAGCAAATATTGTATGTTTAAAATTAACACATTAAAATAAGTTAAAACTTAATTAATGAAAGCATTTATTTTAGAATATCAGAACCTATTACTGTGCATTTTTCCCCGAGCTTGGTGGCTCGACAAATAATTAACTTGAGAAGGTAAAACAAGTAGTTAATACCATTACAATATCTATATTTTTCCAGCTCTAGATATAAGGTTTTGTTTGGTTGTAAGCAACAGAAACTGAACATGACTACAGTACAGAAAATGTACTGTAAGTATATCATTATGTATGTAAGTTTGTATGTGTGTGTGTATGGGGAGGGACTGTGGTGGTTTTTGGGGTGGAGTCTCCTGCACTCAACAAAATAACTGAAACATACTCAAGGATGCCCAGTAATCACAGAGACATTAGAAATACCAGGAACGGGAGTCCGGCTGTAGCGCAGCGGGTTAAGCGCAGGTGGCGCAAAGCACAAGGACCGGCATAAGGATCCCGGTTCGAACCCCGGCTCCCCACCTGCAGGGGAGTCGCTTCACAGGCGGTGAAGCAGGTCTGCAGATGTCTATCTTTCTCTCCTCCTGTCTGTCTTCCCCTCCTCTCTCCATTTCTCTGTCCTATCCAACAACGACAACAACAATAATAACTACAATAATAAAACAACAAGGGCAACAAAAGGGAATAAATAAATAAAATAAATATTAAAAAAAAAGAAATACCAGGAACACAGAGTGAAACACCAGCCCCTTAGTAGAAACAAAGTCTAATCAAGATGGGAGCCCCACTAAAACAAAGACTCATGCTTGAGCCTCTAAAGTCCCAGGTCAAATCCCTTTCTACCACTATAAGCCAGAGCTGAACAGTACTCTGTTAAATTTTTTTCAGTTAAAAAATAAACAATAATAAATAAAAATAGTCTGGGGGTATGGATCAACCTGCTGACGCCCATGTCCAGTGGAGAAGCAATTACAGAAGCCAGAACTCGTACCTTCTGCACTCCAAAAATGATTTTGATCCATGCTCCCAGTGGGGGAGAAGTAATAAAAGGAAGAGGTTAAGAGGGCTCTGAACTCCAGCTCCATCAGAACCCAGAGAGAGAAAAAGAGAGAGAGTGAGAGAGAGTGAGAGAGGAGGAGGAGGAGGAGGAATATTTGAATGTAGTAATAGGGGTATGAGTGGCTTGGAGGGGAAGAGTCAGGACTGGAACTGGAAGGAAAAGGGGCAATTATGTACAAATGTAGACAGATAGTTGTAGAGATGATAGTTAACTCATGTCTGCAACCTTTGGAGAAGTGCTGTGGCTTGCAAAGGAGGGATTGGGGATTCATAACTCTGGTGGTAAGAATGGTATGAAATTATACCTTTTTGGCATTTAATTTTGTAAATAAATATTAAATCACTAATAAAATAAAAATAAATAAATAGAAATCTCTCCAACATCCTCATGTCCTGACTCAATTTATTCAAGACCCCAACTCCCAAAGAATGTCCAACTGATCTAGACTGAGACAGAAGACAAAAAGCAGAATATTTCTTTAGAACTTTTTTTCCCACCTCACATCTGTATGATTCCACCACTTTTAGTGGACAATATTTTATTCAAAGAGAAGAAATGAGTTCACAGTGCTACTTCCCCTGTGTAGATCATCTGGTGCTTGAACCTGGGTCCTTGCACATGGTAAAATGTATGATCTGTCGGGTGAGTCATCTTCCAGCACCCTTCTTAAGAATTTTTAAAAGTACAACTGATTATAACTTCGTGATTAGAGCCAATAAGGAACTGCAAAGAGGAGAGGAGTCAGAGGCCAAATTCTGGGTTCGCACAGGACAGATAAAAACGTTGTGTCAAGTGTTTTATATATAGACTCACAAGACAAATTGGATGTAGAAATATTTAACAGCAAAGAAATGATCACATTTATTTTGTTTGTTTAAACTTTAGTGGGAGTGGGGCAGGCAATGTCGCACCCAATTTACCATGCCTAAGGGTTTGAGTTCAAGTCCTTGGTCCTCACCTACAGAGGGAATTTTTAAGAGAAATGTGACAGTGTTGCAGGGGTCTGTCTTTCTCTCTCCCTCTATGTCTTCAAAGTCTTCTATGTCTTCCCTCTTTGTTTTTCTCTGTTCTATTACATAAAACGCAGGGGGAAGGAAACAAATGAACTCTGAGAGTGGTAGATTCATCACGCAGACACTAAACACCAGTGCTAACTTTGGTCGCAAAAGAAAAAAAAAATAGCTGGGTGCAGTGGTGCAGGGGTGTGTGGGGCGGGGGAGAAGAGCAGGGGAAGGGGGCAGGTCAAATGGCTATCTCCTGGTAGAGTACACATGTTGCCATGAGCAAGAATCCAGGTTCCAGCAGTAGAGCTGTACCGTAGGTGTCTCTGTCTCTCTCTCTCTCTCTCTCTCTCTATCCCGTCCTTCTCCATTTCTCCCTATCTCTATAAAAGTTATAATGATAAAAAAAAAATTAGCAGTGACTGGGAGTTGGCCCAGTGGGTAAAATGTATGCTTTACCATGTGTGAGGCCCTCAGACTGATCCCTGTGATCCCCTGAATCTCTTGGAAGCACTATGGACAGCACCAGAGGAACTCATTGAATGGTGAACAGTTGCTTTTTGTCTCTTCCTCTCTGCTTCATAATATGATGAAATATGGGGGCTCAGGTATACAAGCCCTGCACTCCACTGAGACACCCCCTTTGTTTCATTCTCTTTCCCCTCCATTCCCCTCCAAAAAAATAGCATAAAAATAAATCTGAACAAAGAGGTGACTCAGCAGTATAGCACAAGCACAAGGCCCTGGCTTCATTTTCCAAATGTAGCACTAAAAACTTAGCAAGATATATTTTTTTTCTCTCTTTCACTCCCCCCCAACCCCCCAGAGCACTGCTCAGCTCTAGTTTATGGTGGGGGAGGGGTGGGGCACTGAATCTGGGACATTGGAGCCTCAGGCATGAGAGTCTCTTTACATAACCATTATGCAATCTCCCTTGCCCTGCAAGACATTTTTCTTACATGGTAGAAATGTCCCTATTTGTCAGTGATATAAATATATAATCTCTTTTTATTTTTATGTTAAAATATTAAAGTTATTTTATTTACTCTTTATGAAGACAAAAGCTTTGGTCATCCAGGAGTGGCACAGTGGATAAAGCATTGGACTCTCAAGCATAAGGTCCTGAGTTCAATCCCCAGCACCAGATATATCAGTGATGTCTGGTTCTTTCTCTCTCTCCTAACTTTTTCATTAATAACTAAAATAAAATAAAATAAAATTTTTGGAAAACAAAGAGAATTTCAGACCTGTTTTTCCTTCAGACTACAATAGGTACAAATCTCCACTTTTACTTTTTGAAATTATCTGAACCAAGCAAAGCACACTTGGATCTACATACAAGAAGATGCAATTAGCCAACAACAATGATAACAATAATAACTACAACAACAATAAAACAAGAAGGGCAACAAAAAGGAAAAAATAATTAATTAAAAAAGGGGAGTCAAACAGTAGTGCAGCGGGTTAAGCACATGTGGCGCAAAGCGCAAGGACTGGTGTAAGGATCCCCATTCGAGCCCCTGGCTCCCTACCTTCAGGGGAGTCGCCTCACAGGCGGTAAAGCAGGTCTGCAGGTGTCTGTCTTTCTCTCCCCCCTCTGTCTTCCCCTCCTTTCTCCATTTCTCTGTGTCCTATCCAGCAACAAATGACAACAATAATAACTACAACAACAATAAAACAACAAGGACAACAAAAAGGAAATAAATTAATTAATTAATTTTTAAAAAAGAAGATGCAATTAGGTAGATAGAGTTGTGACTCCAGAAATGATTAAAAGTTGCTTAAGTGGAACAGTGACATCTAGTGCCTGAAAAACAGTGTCACTAAATCAAAAGAAGGTAAAAACAGGCATGCTTCTAGGTTGATTGAAGATAAGTGAGAGATCATTTACTAGCTAAACCCAGAGATTTGCCTTCTATCTTTTCTCATGGACACCGTGTCAGTGGCTACGACTGCTTCCTCCTGTACCCTTCAGAGCAGACTTAGTACATGCCATTATAATATTCCTCTATTTATATTTATTTGAGGCATCCCTATTGATTCTCCTTTGTCCTACATATCTTATTTCTATTATTTCTCAAAGCACAAGCTCGTTGTCAGACTTGGTATTTCTACTTTCAAAAGACAAATCTGGTTATTTCTATTTCTACAACTAGATATTTATTACCTTTGCCTGGAAGGTCCTTTATAATGTCTTTTGTCAAATTTTATATTTCATGCTTCATTTTCATGACATGTTTTCTCTTCCCCTGGTCACTTTAAGCTACTTCTTTCCAGAATCCCTATTGAATTTTAAGCCTGTATAATTTCTGTGCACTTAGTTGTAGTCTTTTTTTAATTAACTGCTACTCTTCCTGGTACCATATCTTGGTTTCATTAATTAGAATGCAAATTGCTCAAGTTCAAGAACCTTCAGCATCTCTCTAAACCCACTTTTCAAGTTGTTTGAACCTGTCAGTCAATACGTAACTAAATTGTTGTAGATCTTCCTCTTTATCAATTTAAGGAAGTAAAGATTATAAAGTCATTGTCACATTAGTACAGTTTATCATCTCCCCGTAATAGGTGTCTGCACACCACTCCCACCACCATCTTAAGACCTTTTCCACCAGGGAGCCCTGCTGGCCTCTCAGCTCCTTCCTGCCCCCTCCCCATTCCAGAGTCCATGACTTTACTGCAGCAGGTCATACTTAGTCCACGTCTCACCCTGTACTTCTCCTTTCTATCTTCATTTCTTATGTTCCACCTATAAGTGAAATTACACAGTATCCGCTCTTCTCCTTATCTGGTTTATCTCACTTTCTATAATTCCTTCAAATTCCATCTAAGATTTTAAAAATTTGGTGTTGTGTAATTTTTAGTTCATTTTAGAAAATGTTTATAGGTTTTGTTTCTTTGTAATTCTGGTTTCTGTATTTTAATAGCCTGATAACCAATGTGATAATAAAAAGCTTTAGGACCCTGATGTTTATTTTAAAACATCATTAAAAGAGGGAAATTATAATTAATAAATTTCTAACTATTTTCTCTGGTACTTGTATAAACATATGAAGTATCTATATAAAACATTAGATCACACATTTCCCACAGAAGATACTATAATAAGAAATGTCATTAACATAATTATTTAATTTACAAGCAAAGTCATGAAGGCTTAATGAATAATATCTTATGAAATATTATATATGCAAGCTCTGGGAATATATTAAAGGAAAATAAATATGGCTGCTGATACGACCATATGCAATAGAAAATACGTCTTTGTCATGTTTTAAAAGCCAGACCTTCTACCTTCTGCAACCCTCAATGACCCTGGGTCCATGCTCCCAGAGAGATAGAGAATGGGAAAGCTATCAGGGGAGGAGGTGGGTTATGGAGATTGGGTGGCGGGAATTCTGTGGAGTTGTACCCCTCCTACCCTATGGTTTTGTTAATTAATCCTTTCTTTAATTAAAAAAAAATGAAGTATTTATGTATAATTTACAGAAAATGTAGTTTCACAGTTGCTCTCATTTGATCTCTGTAGTCACATGTTTATAAGTGTATTTACATCTTTTTACAGCTTTGCTTGTTTTAACATTACGTATTAAAAATCTTTATATGTCTGTATTTCTGTTAGGTGCTGAGGATTTGGAGATATAAAAGTGAGTACTTCTTAGCTCCCTACCTTTGTTTTTGTTTTTTCATTTGGTCTACTAGGTGAAACTGAAAAGGCTAACTGATAAATCAAGATCACACAATACTTATCAGATATCCATCAATAGGACCAAAATCTTCTGCAGAAACTCAGAATTCATTTCTATATTTGCGACTTTTGCTTCAAATTCTTTTAGAAGTTAGATATCTATTACAATATGTATAAGCATAGAAAGAAATAACTGCTCTCTCATTCATTGGAAATGGTTGTGCTATTTAATTTACTGAAACAATGTAGTCAGTCTATAACTTTATCATTCTTAACTTTTTTTTATTTATTCCCTTTTGTTGCCCTTGTTTTTTTATTGTTGTAGTTATTATTGATGTTGTTGTTGTTGGATAGGACAGAAAGAAATGAGAGAGGAGGGGAAGACAGAGAGGTGGAGAGAAAGATAGACACCTGCAGACCTGCTTCACAACTTGTGAAGCGACTAGGGCCCCTGCAGGTGGGGAGCTGGGGGCTTGAACCGGGATCCTTATGCCGGTCCTTGGGCTTTGCACCATGTGCGATTAACCCGCTGCACTACCACCCAACTCCCCTACATTCTTAACTTTAAGCTTATGTATTGTTTACTGGGAAATAGGATATTTCCTCTCATCCATGAAATAAAAATTGTAATGTAGTATAATAGTCTTTTTGTTAGGTAAAGAGGTTTGTGCATTCTAGGATAACTTTTACTTCTTTGTTCCTACCCTCCATTCAGCCTCACATAACTGATCCTTTCCACTATTTTATGTCTTATAAACCAAGCAGTTGCTTTGATATCTGCTACTGTTGTTTCTCCTTATGTCCTATTGTTTGTGATTTTTAACATTATAAACATTATGTTATTGATGTGTACATAGGACCTTTCAGTGATACTCAGTTTCTTGTCTGTTGTGTATCAATATGCCCATAATATCAAGAAATAAAGAAAAAAATGTGGGGCTGGGCAGTGGAGCCATTGGTTAAGCACACGTGTTGCAAAGTGCAGTGTCATGCTGCGACACAGAGGAGAGAGAGAGAGAGGAGATCCAGAGCAGAGAGGGAATGCAATTCTTTATTCGCGTGGGCACCTCAGTGTTGGGTGAGACGCAGTGGTTCGGGCCACATGGAGCTAGCCAAAATGGCTGCCTCACGCAGCAACCTTCCCTTCATCTAATCACCAAAGTGAAAAGTGGGCAAGAGAACAAGGGGCAGAAGAAGAAGGGCTTTATAGGGCAAAAACCGGGAGTGATGAGCTGGGACAGGATTGGTTAGGAAAGGCACTCCAAGAATGTCCCAACTCTCCTGGGAACTGGCAATAGCCTGAGGGGACAACATGGCAGATGTGACTGCATCTGTACAATTTCCCAGCAGTGCAAGGATCAGCCTTAGGACTCTGATTGGAGCCCTCAGCTCCCCACCTGCAGGGTGAGGGGGGTCACTTCACAAGCAGTGAAGCAGGTCTACAGGTGTCTGTCTTTCTCCCTCTCTGTCTCCCTTCCCCTCTCAATTTCTCTCTGTCCTATTCAGTAACACCAACAACAATGGAACTTTGTAGTGCAGGTACCGAGCCCCACCGATAACCCTGGAGGCAAAAAAAATGCAAAGGTAGATACTAGAAAACTATTTTCTTTTTCTTTTTTTTTTTAATTTTTATTTATAAAATAGAAAATACCAACAAAACCATAGGATAAGAGGGATGCAAGAAACTCCATATCCCTTCCTTGAAAGCTTTCCTATTCTTTATCTCTCTGGGTATATGGACCCAGGATCATTATGGGGTGCAGAAGGTGGAAGGTCTAGCTTCTGTAATTGCTTCCCCACGGTTCATGGGCATTGGCAAGTCGATTCATACTCCTAGCCTGTCTCTCTCTTTCCCTAGTGGGCAGGGATCTAGGATGCATTGGAGGGTTCATCTGCACAGGGAAGTCAGGTTCGTATCATGTTAGCATCTGGAACCTCATGGCTAAAAAAGAGTTAAGATATAAAGTCATGTTGACTATTCATGAACCTAAAGGCAAGAATGTTGCAAATGAAGATTTAGGATCTCCATTTTGGAAATAGTTAATAGGTCTATTTTAGATACATTCCAAAGGGCTCATGACTTTGCTAGTTTTTGCTGGAGTCTGACAGCTAACATGTAGGTGGACCCAAGGTATTGTCTGGGGAGATGGTGTCATAGTTGGAAAAAGGACTAGAAAACTGGATCAGGGAAGAGAGTAGCTCCCAAATATGAGGAAAGTATATAAATATTGTTGACTATAAACCCCATCCATTTGATCTGATCTGGGACCCATATTTGACATAGCAGCCTATGTAACTTCTGTATCCCTGTAGGTCTGCGCTTTCTTTCTATGGTCAAGGCTAGGAACAATCCAGGCTGCAATAATTTCAGGACCTGTCTTCCTTGAGTGGTAGAGTTTGTTGTCCAGCCTCCTTTCAGAGAATGGAAATTGTGTTTTCTTAAAGTAATAATTGCAAAATTTTAGATCCCAACAATTTTTGTACTAAATATGTTTTTTAAAAGGGGCTGGGCAGTGGGGCACCTGGTTGAGCACACACATTACTAAATATGTTTTTAAATATAACTCTACTACATATTTCAAACACAAGTGACTTCACAGTTTAAGTGTCAACAACTTAATTAAAAAAAAGATAATAGGCTATATAATCAAAATTCTTTGCTAAAACACAGCAACCATGATTCTTGAGTTGTAAAAAGTAGCTTTACTAGAGATCAAGGCCAAGAGGTGGGAGGAATGGGGAGAGCAGGTCATGATGGTCATTTGTCAGCCCCAAAATTTTATTAGTTAGTGAGAGCAGTGTGTCTTACCCACATAGTGAATGTGAAGCTGTACTTTTTTTTTTTTTTTTTTTTTTTTACTATAGCACTGCTCAGCTCTGATTTATGGTGGTGTGGGGACTGAACCTGGGACTTTGGAGCCTTAGGCATCTCAGAGAGTCTCTTGTTATAACCATCATACTATCTATTCACCTCCCCAAATCTGTACTTCTGAAATGTTCTAGTATTTTAAATCAATGGCTAATCAGTGAAGCTTGGTTAGAATAAGTTATAAATTCTTAAGTTCTTTGCTACAATTAAAATTGGTAGATTTTTCTTCTAGACTACTCACTGTGACTGGATGAGAAATTTGATAAGTAAATCTTGCAACAACTTTAACTAGTGTGAATATTAATGGTATGGCTGCTATAGCCCAGAGACAGAACCTGCCAAGTTCATATGGAAGGAGTAGAAATAAGATGCACTTTGGATATCAATGCCAAGATGATTCAAATTTTATAAAAGATGAATTCAGTTGTCTTTGAAGTAGAATGACTGAGTAAGCAATTAAACTTTATGGCTGGTTTGTTTGTTTTTTTGTCATGTTGTTGTTTCTGTCCGAACAACTACAGCAACTGTCAACTTAAAAATATTTATTTATTTATGTATTTATTTATTTATTCTCTTGTTGTCCTTGTTGCTTTATTGTTGTAGTTACTATTGTTGTCACTGCTGTTGGATAGGACAGAGAGAAATGGGGAGAGGAGGGTAAGACAGAGAGGGGGACAGAAAGATAGACACCTGCAGATCTGCTTCACCTCTTGTGAAGCAACTCCCCCTACAGGTGGGGAGACAGGGTCTCGAACCCGGATTCTTATGCCGGTCCTTGAGCTTTGCGCCATGTGCAATTGACCCACTGCATTACCACCCGACTCCCCTTAAAAATCTTTTTAGGAGAGTCAGGCAGTAGTGCAACAGCTTAAGTGCCCATGGTACAAAGTGCAAGGCGTAAAGATGCTGGATCGGGCCCCAGGCTTCCCACATGCAGGGGGATTGCTTCACAGGTGGTGTAGCAGGTCTGCAGGTGTTGATCTTTCTCTCTCCCTCTCTGTCTTCCCCTCCTCTCTCCATTTCTCTCTGTCCTATCTAACAATGACAACATCAATAACAATAATAATTACAACAACAATGAAAACAAGGGCAACAAAAGGGAAAATAAATAAATAAATAAATATTTAAAAAATCTTTTTAGGTAGGTATCTTAACTTTCATCTGGAAATCATTAAAATTGAGATACCTAGGTGCATCACAGTCACAAGACAAATGAATTATTTCACCACTTTTGGATATTTTTATAGTTATTTTTCCTTATGATTCAGTCCTAAGGACCAATTGAGACTATAATTATTTATAACTAGTTGAGACTATCCATCTCTCTCTCCCCTACATTCCTCTCAATTTCTCTATCCAATAATGAATAAATAAAAACGTTTTTTTAAAAAATGATTATTCCTATCATCTCAAGGTGCCTAGATCTTTTGCATGTACAGAAAATCCTATTAAATAGAGCAACAACAACAAAAAGCAAGCACCATTTCTATATCCCAAACAAAGCATTCTGAGCTGGAAATTCTTGCAAGGGGCAGTGGGTATTAATAAACAGTCATGAAGTTTAGTCCTAGACTCAGAGTGCCCAAGGGAAAGGAAAAGCTAGATGCTTCAAATTTAAAATGGTGATGAAAGAAATTAGGTAAGAAAATGTAGCGGGGTGGGGCAGTAGAGCAGTGGGTTAAGCTCACTTGGGGAAAAGCTCAAGGGCCCACAGAAAGATCCAGGTTGAGCACCTGGCTCCCCACCAGCAGGGGGTCTCCTCACAAGTGGTGAAGCAAGTCTCCAGGTGTCTTTCTCTCCCCCTCTCTGTCTCCCCTCCTCTCTCAATTTCTCTTTGTCCTATCCAACAACAACAACATCAACATCAATGGCAACAATAACGACAAGGGCAACAAAATGGGAAAAAATAGCCTCAAGGAGCAGTGGATTTGTAGTGCAGGCGCCAGCCCCAGCAATAACCCTGGAGGCGAAAGAAAGAGAGAAAGAAAAATAAATGCAGCTAGTTTTGCTCCCAGCCTCTACATTTTTTCCAATAAATGTCACCTTTATTCAAATATCTCGGAGGATGTGGTTACTTGGAATGTAACACATTCACTGATTATTACCAAAACACACTCTATATAACATTATGAACTAACTAGACTGTAGGAAAAAAAAGAGCCTAAACTTTATAAACAGTAGCCATATTTAGTCTATAGCTTTCATAATGTGTATATGTACACATGTGTGTTAATATCCATACATATGCTATATAGAAAAAATCCATATATATATATATATGGATATATGTATTTCTTTTTACTTATTTCAGGACTAAAAGTTAGCTGTAAACAATTACAAGATAATGAAGAGAAAATAATTCTCACCAAGTGTTAGTTGTTCAACCAAGGAGTTGGCAGAAATTTTTTTCTTCTCTGAAATCGTTTATCCTGTTTACTATTCATATTTGACACTATTCTTTTTAATGGAGCAGTATTAAAGAGGGGGTAAATGAGGTTAGTAAAGGATGCCACAGGGGAGATAATATATACAAAAATAAAATGCTTTCCTATTCTAGTGGCAAGTTTTGTTATAAATAATTGAACACTTATTATAATATCTACTTTAGTAATATTTTGTTGCCACTGAAGCTTCATTGATAGACCCACATTTTCAGAAAGAAAGGGAAAGAGAGACAGAGTGGTTTTGTAGTGAAGGTGCTGAGACCCAGCCATAATCCTGGAGGCAATAATAATAATAACAATGATGATAATAATAATGATGCCTATATTAGTCTTAAAGGACTTTTTAATATTGGTCTCCCTCTGCTTAATGGTTTCTGAATAATATGTTGATTAAGACATTTTTTTCATTCCTGAAATGGAATTCTGTCTTATATTATGATCTTTAAAATTCATTGTTTTATTTGGGGGAGGTGTAGGCGGTAGCACACTGAGTTAAGCTCACAATGTGTGGAGCCAAGGACCAGTGCAAGGACGCCCTACTACATTAAGGAAAATACGTATGTATTTCACATATACGTATGTATATATGTATGTGTACATGTTGACTGATTTAACTAAATTTTCTTACTGCTTTATAAAGTTCTTCAGTTGAGTCAAATCTTTATGACAAACGCTGGTAATTCCGGGCCAGGAGGAAGTGCACCTGGCTAAATGCACACATTACAATGCATCAGGACCTGGGCTCAAGCCCCTGGTCCCCACCTTGGTGTGGTGAAGCAGTGTTGCAGGTGTCTCTCTGTCTCTCCCCCCTCTCTAACTTCCCCTTCTCTTCTCAATTTCTCTCTGTCTCTATCCAATAATCAATCAATAAATAAGCGTTAATAAATAAATAAATAATGGTAGTTCTGTCTGATCTTTTATGAAATTTAACTCTCCGAAATAATTTTCTTCTAGTCTATGTTTCGAATGTCCAAAGAAATGGTGCAGTGCAGTTATCTGTCATTTTTTTTGCATTCTTCTAATGAGGATATCTGCCATGACTTTATACTAACATTAAGTAGCATTATACTAGCAAAATATTTGCTCTTTTAAAGAAATGACTACTATTAATCACATTAAAGCCATTTTATTCTATACCTGATTTATTACAAACTTGTTTTTAAAATAAGAAACAGGTGCCAAGGAAATGATTCAGAGACAGAACTCCTACTTCCAGTTTCTGAGATTTTGATTGTTTTCTATTTCTCTCTCTCTCTCTCTCTCTCCTCTGCCTCTCTTTCACTCTAAAATATTGGAGGATGGGGAGAGAAATTTGTTCCAAGAAGATGACTCAGTGCATGCTTGTGATTCTGGATTTAATCTCCAGTACTACATTTTAAAAGAAGTCAAGGACAGATGTTAAATTTAGGATTTCTACCCTTCTAATTAAAAGAATGAAACAACGTTCTAGACTGTAATGAAATGGAGTGCCAAAAAATGTTTAAGTTTTTTTTTTTTTAATTTCCTTTACTATGCTTCTTTAAAAGCTCTTCTATGGGTGTCTTGTGGTGGCGCACCGGGTGGAGCACACATACTGTGGAGCACAAGGACATGTCCAAGGATCCTGGTTCCAGCTCCCGACTCCCTACGTGCAGGGGGATTGCTTCGCAAGCAGTGAAGCAGGGCTGCAGGTGTCTATCTTCCTCTCCACTCTCACTGTCTCTCTGTCCTATCCAATAAAACGAGGGGAAAAATAGCAGCCAGTAGCAGTGGGTTCATAGTGCAGGCACTGAGCTCCAGTAATGACCCTAGAGAAAAAAAATTAAAAAGCTCTATTCTGCAGTTTGGGACATGGGTCAGTAATAAAGTGCAGGGTTTGCATGCCTGAGATTTTCAGGTCAATCCCTGGCATCAAATATACCTTGGTTCTCTCCCATTCAAATAAAAAAAACCCTGCATAAATGAATAGATTTAATATTCAAAATTATTTTACTGCATAGAGAGCATTCTGCCTAACTTAGCTTACTAAGTTATTGCACATCAGCTCTCATGTAGTAGAAATCATTGTTTTGTTTGTTTTTTTTTTAAAGAGAAGCTCATGTGAAGATGGAGACAGAGATTTGTGAATGTTTCTTTTTTTTTAAGGGCTACTTTTATTTATGCATTTTTTTATTTTCCCTTTTTGTTGCCCTTATTTTTTTTATTATAGTTATTATTGTTGATATTGATGTCATCGTTGTTGGATAGGACAGAGAGAAATGGAGAGAGGAGGGGAAGACAGAGGGGGAGAGAAAGATAGACACCTGCAGACCTGCTTCACCACTTGAGAAGCGACTTCCCTGCAGGTGGGGAGCTTGGGGCTCGAACCAGGATTCTTAGCGGGTCCTTGCGCTTTGTGCCACGTGCACTTAACCTGCTGCTCTACCACCAGACTCCCGATTTGTAAATGTTTCTCTGTGACAGAGTAAGACACAGAGGTAAACACTGGAGTACTGCTCAGCTCTGGCTTGTGATGATCCTGTGATTGAACATGGGCCCTTGTAAGCTCAGGAATGAAAGTCTTTTGCACAACCACTATACTGGATGAGTTTTTCTTGTTGAGATATGCTTTAGAGGTTTGGCTGACAAGACTTATGGAGCTGGCAGGTTTCCATTTGGGGTTCTGAAACTCTTCACTTGTTAACCTCTCTCTTCCAGTGAGAAATGCTAATTTTTTCATCTTTGTAATCAGTTGCTTACCTGTGTAACATTTGATTTTTTTTTTTTCCAGAGTACTGCTCAGCTCTGGTGGTATGGGGGATTGAACCTGAGACTTTGGAGCCTCAGGTATAAGAGTCTTTTTGCATAACCATTATGCTGCCCCCATCCACATTTGATTAACTTTATGTGACATATTTGATGTAGATTTATTTTATTTACTTATTTATTATTTGCTTTGCTTTGATGTATATTTAAACTGAAAACTTGGAATCTTGGCAGCTAGGCTGCTACAGGGTAGTGGCAGGGCAGCTAGCTTAGTGGTAAAACAATGAATGTGTATGTGCTTGTATGTTGGAGCTATGGTCTGCCTTATTTCCCTCAATATCATAAAAATAAACAAATACTTTTAAAAAGTATTTAAAAATATACTTGATACTTTAAAAACGTACTTGATACTTTAAAAAAAGTAGAACTTGGTACTCTCCATATACACACTAGCAGACAAAAAAGTACAATTGCTTACGTAGAAGAAAGTTATATAGATAGTGCCTGGAAGTATTAGAAGAAATATTTCTGATATGTCTTATTCTTTTAAAATGAAATAAAAACATTAATGACCTAGTTTTTACAAAAAAATGTTATTTAATCTCCATTCCTAAATGGTAAAGGCCTATGTGAAATGGTTACTTGGTAAGGAAAACATGTTAAGGTCTGCCTCATAAACATAATAAATACAAGTTTCCATAGCCAATTTTCCACCTAAAAGACTTAGTCATTAAAACACTCAATAAAAGTAGATGCTGGGGCATGGTGGTAGCACAGCGGGTTAAGTGCACGTGGCGCAAAGCCCAAGGACCAGCGGAAGGATCCCGGTTCAAGCCCCCTGGCCCCCAACTGCAGGGGAGTCGTTTCACTAGCAGTGAAGCAGATCTGCAGGTGTCTATCATTCTCTTCCCCTCCTCTCTGAATTTCTCTCTGTCCTATCCAACAACAATGACAACAATAATAGTAACTAAAACACTGATAAGCAACAAGGGAATCAAATGGAAAAAAATGGCCTCCAGGAGCAGCAGATTCATAGTGCAGACACTGAGCTCCAGCAATAACCCTGGAGGCAAAAAACAAAAAAAAAAAAGTAGATGCTTTGGAGGAGCCAGGTGGTGGTGCATCTGGTTAAGCACTCGTATTACAGTGCACAAGGACCCAGGTTCAATCCCCTCGTTCCCACCTGCAGGAGAGAAAGCCTCACGAGTGGTGAAGCAGTGCTGCAGGTGTCTCTCTGTCAACCCTTCCCCTCTCAAATCCTCTCTGTCTCTACCCATAATTAAATAAGTAAAATATTTTTTAAAAGTAGATATTTTCAGAAAACAAAGAGTACAAATCATATAGAAGCTACTCAGAATCAAAATTATAGGTGTTTGAAGACAGACAAGGCATTTTAGAAATTATCATCTTCCTATGTTCTGGATGATAATGTCACTAGTTAATTGTTCTCTAAAGAGGAATTGTATTTCACATGCCTTTTCCTATTCAAATAGACGTGTCAATAATTTAAAAATGGCAATCAATGATTTACTGATACACAGTATTTCTAAGAACATGTTATGTATACTTTTAGGAAGTTATTACTTATAGATTAAATAATAAGCCATTACTGAAGGCTTATAGTTACTCTTCATACATAAAGTCAATTCGCTAAAACAATTCACTACTAACTAAATAATATATTTTATGTATAAACTTAAAATTAAATCTTGACCCTGTCAATTTGAAGATTGATTATAATAAATAGATATCATAATGGTTTTATAAGTTATCAAAGATGTGTACTGATAAAATTAAATTACCCCCTCAATTAAAAATGTCTTTTTTGCCTATTATATGTTTCTGTATTCCTTCATGTTTCAGCTAGTCTTTATCTGAATTATTTTTCTTCCATTTAACTTAAGCATATAAAAATACCAACTGACTGCTTTTCTTTAAACACATTATTTCTTGAATATTAGTAGACAGCTAAAAGAAATTCTTTCCCTATGACTTTCAAATGTTAGCTTATTTTACACTGTGTTTGGAAGATGTTAACTAATTTCAGATAAGCCATTCATTTTTCAAAAAAACAAAATTACAGCCTAAAATATACTAAATTGGTTAGACCACATGGAAGGAAATGCAATGCTTAATATATCTAAATTCTTGAGAACTTAGATATTCTGAGTCTTTTTAAAGAATTGTACTGTTCTTGACAGAAACTAGGAAAACAGCAGAATGTTTGAGATAACTACATGCTATACTCAACTTTAATTTATATATGGAAGCATAATTTTTATAGATTCCTAATTTGTGATGCTATAACAAGAATTTTTTTCATTTTTATGGTTAAATTCCTATCTTATAAAGACTTTAATTCAGTTTTAAAAAGTTCCCTTGGACTGAGATTTTGTATACAAAGTCTTAGTCATAATAAAACATTATTGGAAATTTCATAAATTGTTTCTTACCTCACATTATCAAAATTCTTTTGTAAAATAATGAAACTATGTTTAAAGAACATTATTAATATCAGATGTCTTTGCTTATTTCATTATTATCATTTTTTAATGTACAGATCATCAGGAGTCTAAGGATTTTTATTGACCCATTCAGACTACATTAAAAATAAAATTGAATATTTAAACATTGACTTTTGTTTGTGAATAATAAATATTACAGTACACAATATAGATGCAATTTGTTTTTTCAAGCTTCCCTTTAAAGCTTATTTATTTGTTCATAAAGGAGAGGGAAAAAAAGAACCTGAGCATCGCTCTCATGCATATGATGCTAGGGATAGAATCTGGGGCCTCGGGAGAGGGTGGTGGCACACCTCATTGAGCGCTTGTGTTAAAGTGCTCAAGGACCCAGGATTGAGCCCACAGGCCCCACCTGCAGGGGGGGAAACTTTGTGGTGAGGCAGTACTGCAGGTCTCTCTCTCTCTCTCCCCTACTGTCTCAATTTCTGGCTGTGTCTATCCAATAAATAAAGATAATTTAAAAATTAAATAAATAGAGAGAATCTGGGGCCTTATGTTTGAGTCCAACACTTTATCCACTGTGCTACCTCCTGGACACTATACATGTAACTCCCACATATCAATGCTAACTTAAATGTAAGAGAGCAATCTGTTACATTTAATCAGTTGTATTTTCTAATACCAATACAATCTATGTAAATATACACATGAATGCATATAATGCAGTCAGACCCTTTTTTAAACATGCTGTTAATATTATTTACATCTTTAGCACAGGTTTTTGTTTGTTTGCTTCATTTTGTTTTTTGACTCCAGGGTTATCACAGGGGCTGGGTGACTGCACTACAAATCCACTGCTCCTGGCAGCCACCTTTTTTTCCATTGTTGTTGGGTAGGACAGAGAGAAATTGAGAGGGGAGGGGAAGACAGAGAGGGAGAGAAAGATAGACACCTGCAGACCTGTTTCACCACTTGTGAGGCGACCCCCCTGCAGGTGGGGAACTGGGGGCTTGAACTGGGATCCTTGTGCCGGTCCTTAGGCTTCACATTATATGCATTTTACCTATGTGCTACAGTCTGGCCACCTATAGCACAGTTTTTAAGCTAATCAAGTATCTGAGTACTATGTATCTTAGTAAGCATATTTAGAATTAGTAAAATTTAGGTCAATATTTATATTAAATGCAAGAGTATTTTAAAAGAATAAAAATCATTAAGCTGGCTTGATGGTTGCAAACCTAACAGCATATGTTACCATATCTGAGAATCCAGGTTCAAGTCCCCAGCCTTGGTGGTCAAGCACTGTTACAGGTACCTCTCCCTCCCCCTCCTTCTGGCCCCCCCCTTTTTTTCTGTCTCTCACCTTCTATCAAAAATGGAAAAAACAAAACAAAACAGGTTGTCTCATAGGCACCAAGTCCCAGTGATAACCTGGTGTCAAAAGAAGAGAAGGAGGTAGAGAAAGATAAGGAGGAGCAGGAGGTGGAGGTGAAAAGGAAATCAAATAACTCATTAAGCTACATATTTTATACAATATTCAGTTTTAATTACAATTTGTGACTTGTAGGTCATAAGATATTCTGTGGTCCTCATGAGCTGAATTTTGTTTATCACTTATATAAAATAGTATCGGCTAGTTCATTTCTGCATTTTTTAGTAAGACCTACTGAAGCCAAGGGAAACTTTTGATTAACCAATGTAAATCAAACAACTATAAAACAGAAAAAAAAAGTGACTGCTCTATTAGTTTATTTGCTAAAATTGAATGGGCAAGGCATCCTATGTTTTATGATTGACAGGAGTTAATACTTTTATGAATAACAAATAGCCAGATGTCCGTGTAATAGTTCTGAATATAAACATTGATAAAACAATGTGAATGCGATTAACATTATAGCTCATCTCATAAATCTATGCTGGCATCTGTTCTGCCCCTCCTAATGTAATTTTATGCCAGCCTCTACTCCCAAATTACCCATACAGACAAGACCAATGATTGCAATGCACTTAGACTGATGAAAATCAAGAGAATTGAAAATAATATATCTTTCCAAATAACTCCTAACTTGGCTTTATCTGTATATGAATAAAGCTATTTCATAACTCCTATAATCTTTCTTTTCCTTTTGGAATTCAGCTAATTTTTATTAAACTTAGAAGGGGGGGTCGGGCAGTAGCACAGTGGGTTAAGCTCACATGGTGCAAAACGTAAGGACCAGCATAAGGAACCCGGTTGGAGTCCCGACTCCCCACCTGCAGGGGGTCGCTTCACAAGTGGTGAAGCAAGTCTGTAGGTGTCTGTCTTTCTCTCCCCCTCTCTGGCTTCCCCTCCTCTCTCAATTTCTCTCTGTCTTATCCAACAAAGACAACAATAACAAAAATAATAGTAACAACAATGATAAACAACAAGGACAACAAAAGGGAAAAAATAGCCTCCAGGAGCAGTGGACTCCTGGTACAGACACCAAGCCCCAGCAATAACCCTGGAGGCAAAAAAAAAAAAATTAGGAGAGACAGAGACTAGAGCACCATATCTTATTTTTGTGTGGTGTCGATGCCCAGGTCTCATGCATGCAAGATATATGCTTAAACACTGAGCTCCAGTCCCAACACCTCTGCTACTATTTTTTAAAGTAGGCTAATAATTAATACCTAATGTATTTGTTAATGGGATCTAATTTTTAAAACACATATTTCCTTGCTGTAAAATTAATTTTTTTTAAGTTTTTATTTATAAAAAGGAAACATTGACAAAACCATAGGATAAGAGGGTACAGCTTCGCCCAATTCCCACCACCAGACCTTCGTATACCATCCCCTCCCCGGATAGCTTTCCTATTCTTTAAACCTCTGGGAGCATGGACCCAAGGTCATTGTGGGATGCAGAAGGTGAAAAGCCTGGCTCCTGTAATTGCTTCCCTACTGAACATGGGTGTTGACAGGTTGATCCATACTCCCAGTCTGTCTCTCTCTTTCCCCAGTGGGGAAGGGCTGTGGGGAAGCACAGCTCCAAATCACATTGGTGAGGTTGTCTGTCCAGGGAAGTCTCGTCGCATCCTGCTAGCATCTGGAACCTTGTGGCTGAAATTAAATTTTTTGAGTTTTCCATTTGTGGGAGACAAAATACAAGCTTAGAAGACCAGAGTCACTTTGAGCCCCTGGGTCCCCAACTGCAGGGGTGTCTCTTCACAGGCAGTAAAGCAGGTCTACAGGTGTCTATCTTTCTCTCCCCCCTCTGTCTTCCCCTCTTCTCTTCATTTCTCTCTGTCCTATCCAACAACAACAGAAATAACAACAATAACAATAATAATAACTGGGGCAACAAAAATGACTTCCAGGAGCAGTGGATTCCTAGTGCAAGCACAGAGCTGCAGCAATAACCCTGGAGGGAAAAAAAAAGTCACACAAAAAGAGGCAAGATGAATATAGTCAATTATTTTACTTTCATACTTCAAAGCATTGAGTCCAAAATATTCTGTGAATAGTCAAAATTGCAAAATATACCTATTTTAAGAAGCAATAAAGTATAAGAAATAAAAAGAGCTCTCTTAATACTCCATGGTATTTTCCTTAAAAATTATATTATGACATGTCACATCATATTTTATTAATAATTCCAAGAGGATAAGCACACTATTATGAATGAATCACCTCTTATACTAAGTGATCCTTTTATTAAAGCAATATAAATGATTGAATTAAGCTAATTACTGGTCAGGTAAATCTTAAGTATTCATAATATTTCTTTCAGACAATTATCATTATTACCATTAGTTGTAGGTCAGTCAGCTTGTAAGTGTTAGAGTTGAGGTCTCTCTTGTGTTTCCATTATCAGGGGCCCTACTAAGGCAATCCTGGGACTCCCCCATAGATTAGATGAGCCTAGACTTCTAACAGATGCCTCTCTCCACAATTATTGGTCGTCTCCATCAAGAACAGCATCATGGACCCAGTGGGCCTCTCCAGGACCTTGCCTTCAACGTGGAACAACAACGGTAGGCACTGCCCCACTCTCCAAAGGGAGACTGGGTCAACATACCCTGCCACTCAAGGAAGATTGGTCCTGTAATGGGTGCAGCCTAGAACATTCTTTACTGTAACCATAGGTGTGAGCTGAGACCAACAGGGATGCAGAAGTTACACAGGCCCCTGTGCTGAGTATGGGCCCCAGATCAGATTGATGGATTTTTACAGTTAATGATTTCTATATTTTTCCCATACATGGGAACTACTCTCTTCTCTGATTCAGTTTTAATCTTATTCCCAATTCTAACACCATCTCTCCAGACAATACCTTTAGCTCAACTGCAAGTTAGCTGTTGGGCTCAAGGAAGAATTAGTAAAGTCATGGGCCCCTTGGAATATACCTAAAATAAACTTCCTAATGGAAAACCCAAATCTCATCTGCTATATTCCTGATTACTAAATAATTTGTTCTGCTTTACATCTTAATGCTTTTCAGCCACCAAGTTGCAGATGCTACCATGATGCCAACTTGATTTCCCTGGGCAGATGACCTCACCAATGTGTCCAGGAACCCCACCTCTCCAGAGCCCTACTTCTCTAGGGAAAAATAGAAATAGGGTGGAAGTATGGATCAATCTGCAAAAGCTCATGTCCAGGGGAGAAGTAATTACAGAAGCCAGATCTTCCACATTATGCGCCCAGTGATGATCCTTGGTCCATACTCCCAGAGGGATAAAAAATAGGAAAGCTTCCAATGGAGGGGATAGGATGCAGAACTCTGGTGTTGGGAATTGTGTGGAATTGTATCCCTCTAATCCAACGGACTTGTTGTTCATAATGAAATCAGTAATTAAGAAAGAAAGATGTTACTGAAATAAAATGGTTTTAAGCTAGAAAAAAATGAACCAATTCATGGCTAAATAATACCATTTGAATTAATGAAAAATAATTCACTCTTTTAATAGAAGAGGTTGTTTGGTGTACATTCTCTACATTATTTTCCCAAAAATAATGCCTTATTTATGATCCTTCTACTTTTACCAATAAATAGGCCACATAAAAAAAAAACCTCTTGTACCCTAACCACAACCACTCCTTAATCCTTATACTATACACCTCTACAAGATATTAGCCTAAAAGAAAGTTCAGAGACTCCTTAAATTTGCAGAAGTGTTTATACACTTATTTAAGATTCTCAAGCAATAAAAAACAAAGCTGCTAAAAATTATTATTTGGAAGAATGGTCTCATAGTTTCGACTCTCATGGTAATAATGTTTTCTTTCACTGACATGATCTTTTAATAAGAAATACACCATTCTAATACTTTCTATTATTCCAGGCAAAGAGCCCCTGGTCACTCTAGCCCTATTATACAGTTTCAAATCCCTTACTAATAGGCTTTTGACATGAACTTAATTTGCCAAACAAATTCAGATAGTCTTTCTTTCTTTCTTCCTTTCTTCCTTCCTTTCTTTCTTCCTTTCTTTCTTTCTTTCTTTCCTTTTTATAGTACTCATTATTCTCTGTAAAAGAAACACTAACAGGGGAGGTAATATGGCGACGGCCTGAGAAGTCGCTAACAGCGAGTGCTCTGATAGCATCGTCGGCAAAGGTAGGATTTTCTGCCTTTAGCAGGCCAGTCAATAAGGGGGGGGGGCACCAAAGAAGTTATTACAGTTTAATTTGGGTTAACAATTAGAGCAAAGGTGACACGGACTAGCGGGGCTCCAGAATTCCCAGGCGGCGCCAGGCAAGGTGAGTGCGCCGGGCATTGTCCTCCGCCCGCCCAGGAAGGCGGCTCCTCCGCCGGTTGCAGAGCGCGGCGGGCAGAGGACCCGGAGAGAGCACTTTAGCTCAGGGGCTGCCTTTTGGGAGTTGCCAGGGTCCACCGCGACCCTGAGGGTGGATCCAAAGACTTCTTGAGTATAGCTCTCATTGGATCAAAGGACTTGGAGCTAGTTTTCATTTTTGAGAAATCCTTTAAAAAAGTCTGGAGGGCGGGGTCTCCCGGAAAATGGCGCCCGGAGAAGCAGAAGCGGCTAGCCTTTGAGCTCCGGACACATCTCGTGTAAACAATAGGATTTTCTGCCTTTAGCAGGCCATCCAATAAGGGGCCATAACGGTCATACCAAGGATGTTTCTATAACTTAATTTGGGTTAAGAATTAGAGTAGGGGAAAAAATTCTTTTTTCTTCCTTTTAATTTTCAAGCATACATCCTTCCCGCCGCCCCCCCTCCCCCCCATAAGCAGTGCCTGGGACCAGCTACTAGCAGGATACCCCATACCACCAAACAGGGTTTTTTTTTTTTTTTTTTTTTTTTTTTTTCCTTTTTCCTTTTTTTTTTTTTTTTGTTAATTCACTGATACACATTTGGGAAGTTCCTCGCACTGCTCTTTAATTACAACTCTTCTTCCTATCTTCTCCCTTTCTCTCGCTTATCTCTCTCAATCTCTCTCTTTTTTTTTCTTTTTTTTTTTTTTTTTTTTTTTTAATCTTGTCATACACTTCTTTCTTCTTTGCCTTTCTGAATTTGTGAATTACTTTGGGGAAGAAATCTGACCCAGAGTGGACTCTCTATGTGTGTATCTCTGCTCTAGTTCCCTTTACACTCTTGTTACCCTTAGAATATACACTGGATAGTAGATTTGCATAACTGTCTATTCTTGCTATCCTCTCTTCCTTTTCTCTTTCTTCACTGGGATTTGGTTACTATTTTTTCACGGACTGGAGAAATTGTTTGGCTAACTGGTAACGATTAAACTCCTTCAATACTTACTTCAGTTGCTACGGTTATTCCGGAGGTTGGTGAGTGCAATTGTCATAAAGGTATTTAGTACAGTGTTACTTGTGCTCAAAACACAACAACTGAGGAACAACAGAACATTAAAAAAAAAAAAAAAAGAGAGAAACACATAAATTAAAAAAAAATGGGTAGATTAAAAACAAATAAAACTGCTACCCCAATGAATGAAGACAAGAGCCCAGAAGAAACCACAAATCAGTCAGAAGTAACCATAGATAAGAAAAGTATGCAAGCAATAATAAACTTATTAATCACAGAAATGAAAACAACATTGGAGGAAAGAAATGGCAGTATTAGGGAAACAACAGTTGAGACCCCCAAGGAAAATACTGATTATCTTGAGACAATTAGAGAACTGAAAGCTGAAATAGCTGTAATGAAGAAAGAAGCTGAGGCAAGGGAAAGCAGACTAACAGAAGCAGAAAACAGAATTAGTCAGACAGAGGATGAGTTAGAGAAAACTAAGAAAGAGGTGAAAGAGCTTAAAAAGAGATTGAGAGACACTGAAAACAACAACAGAGACATATGGGATGATCTCAAAAGAAGTAACATTCGTATAATTGGCCTGCCAGAGGAAGAAAGAGAGGAAGGGGAAGCAAACATCCTAGAGGAAATAATACAAGAAAATTTCCCAGACCTGAATAACAGAAAGGATATCAAGGTGCAAGAGGCCCAGAGAGTACCAAACAGAATCAACCCAGACCTGAAAACACCAAGACACATCATAGTCACAATGAGAAGAAGTAAGGATAAAGAAAGGATCCTAAAGGCTGCAAGAGAGAAACAAAAAGTCACATACAGGGGAAAACCCATAAGACTTTCTGCAGATTTTTCAACTCAAACTCTAAAAGCCAGAAGGGAGTGGCAAGATATCTATCGAGCCCTGAATGAAAAAGGGTTTCAACCAAGGATTATATATCCTGCTAGACTTTCATTCAAGCTAGATGGAGGGATCAAAACCTTCTTAGACAAACAACAGTTAAAGGAGGCAACTATCACCAAGCTGGCCCTGAAAGAGGTATTAAAAGACCTCTTATAAACAAGAACATCACTATAATACTTGTAATATATCAGAGCAAACAAATTGTTTTTTAGAACAATGGCACTACAATACATTAAATCCATAATATCAATAAATGTCAATGGCTTAAACTCACCCATCAAAAGGCACAGGGTGGGGGGATGGATCAGAAAACATAACCCAACCATATGCTGCTTGCAAGAATCACATCTGTCACAACAAGATAAACACAGACTTAAAGTGAAAGGATGGAAAACTATCATACAGGCTAACGGTCCACAAAAAAGGGCAGGAACAGCCATTCTCATCTCAGACACGATAGATTTTAAATTAAATAAAGTAATAAAAGATAGGCAAGGACATTACATAATGATAAGAGGATCAATCAGCCAAGAAGACTTAACAATTATTAACATCTATGCACCCAACGAGGGACCATCTAAATACATTAAACACCTATTGAAAGAATTTCAAAAATACATCAATAGTAATACAATAATAGTGGGAGACTTCAATACCCCACTCTCACACTTAGACAGATCAACAAAGAAGAGAACCAATAAAGATATAAGAGAATTGAATGAAGAGATTGACAGACTAGACCTCTTGGACATTTTCAGACTCCTCCACCCCAAAAAACTGGAATACACCTTCTTTTCAAATCCACACAACACATACTCAAGGATAGACCACATGTTAGGCCACAAAGACAGCATCAATAAATTCAAGAGCATTGAAATCATCCCAAGTATCTTCTCAGACCACAGTGGAGTAAAACTAACTTTTAACAACAAACGGAAAATTATTAAAAGACATAGAATTTGGAAACTAAACAACATGCTCCTTAAGAACCACTGGGTCAGACACTCACTCAAACAGGAAATTCAAATGTTCCTGGAAACTAATGAAAATGAAGACACAACCTATCAAAATATTTGGGACACAGCTAAAGCAGTACTGAGAGGGAAACTTATAGCTATACAATCACATATTAAACACCAAGAAGAAGCCCAAATGAACGAACTTACTACACACCTCAAGGACTTAGAGGAAGAGGAACAAAGGAACCCTAAAGCAACCAGAAGGACAGAAATCACTAAAGTTAGAGCAGAAATAAACAACATCGAAAATAAAAGAACCATACAAAAGATCAATGAAGCCAAATGTTGGTTCTTTGAAAGATTAAACAAAATTGACAAACCCCTAGCCAGACTCACCAAACAAAAAAGAGAGAAGACTCAAATTAATAGAATTGTCAACGATACAGGAGATATCACAACTGACACCACAGAAATCCAGAGAATTCTGCGAAACTTCTATAAAGAACTATATGCCACCAAGCTAGAGAATCTGGAAGAAATGGAACAATTCCTAGAAACCTATGCACTTCCAAAACTGAACCAAGAAGAACTACAAAATCTAAATGCACCAATCACAGACAAAGAAATTGAAACCGTTATTAAGAATCTCCCCAACAACAAAAGTCCTGGACCAGATGGCTTCACAAACGAATTCTACAAAACTTTCAGGAAACAGTTAATACCCATACTTCTTAAGCTATTCCATAAGATTGAAGAAACAGGAATACTCCCTTCCACCTTTTATGAAGCCAACATCACCCTGATACCAAAAGCTGATAGGGACAGAACAAAAAAGGAAAACTACAGACCAATATCTCTGATGAACATAGATGCCAAAATATTAAACAAGATCTTGGCCAACCGGATACAGCAACACATCAAAAAGATTGTTCATCATGACCAAGTGGGATTCATCCCAGGAATGCAAGGCTGGTTCAACATCCGTAAATCAATCAATGTCATTCATCACATCAATAAAAGCAAAGCCAAAAACCACATGATTATCTCAATAGATGCAGAGAAAGCCTTTGACAAAATCCAACACCCATTCATGCTCAAAACTCTACAAAAAATGGGAATAGATGGGAAATTCCTCAAGATAGTGGAGTCTATATATAGCAAACCTACAGCCAACATCATACTCAATGGACAGAAGCTGAAAGCATTCCCCCTCAGATCAGGGACTAGACAGGGCTGCCCACTGTCACCGTTACTCTTCAACATAGTATTGGAAGTTCTTGCCATAGCAATCAGGCAAGAGAAAGAAATCAAAGGGATACAGATTGGAAGGGAAGAAGTCAAGCTCTCACTATTTGCAGATGATATGATAGTATACATAGAAAGACCTAAAGAATCCAGTAGAAAATTACTGGAAGTTGTTAGGCAATATAGCAAGGTATCAGGCTACAAAATCAATGTACAAAAATCAGTGGCATTTCTTTATGCAAACACTAAATCTGAAGAAGAAGACATCCAGAAATCACTCCCATTCACTGTTTCAGCAAAATCAATCAAATACCTAGGAATAAAGTTGACCAAAGAAGTGAAAGACTTGTATGCTGAAAACTATGAGTCGCTACTCAAGGAGATAGAAACTGATACCAAGAAATGGAAAGATATCCCATGCTCATGGATTGGAAGAATAAATATCATCAAAATGAACATTCTCCCCAGAGCCATATACAAATTTAATGCAATACCCATCAAAGTTCCACCAAGCTTCTTTAAGAGAATAGAACAAACACTACAATCATTTATCTGGAACCTGAAAACACCTAGAATTGCCAAAACCATCTTGAGGAAAAGAAACAGAAATGGAGGCATCACACTCCCAGACCTTAAACTATATTATAAAGCCATCATCATCAAAACAGCATGGTACTGGAACAAAAATAGGCACACAGACCAGTGGAACAGAATTGAAAGCCCAGAAGTAAATCCCAACACCTATGGGCATCTAATCTTTGATAAGGGGGCCCAAAGGATTAAATGGAAGAAGGAGGCTCTCTTCAATAAATGGTGCTGGGAAAACTGGGTTGAAACATGCAGAAGAATGAAATTGAACCACTTTATCTCACCAGAAACAAAAATCAACTCCAAATGGATCAAAGACCTAGATGTCAGACCAGAAACAATCAAATACTTAGAGGAAAACATTGGTAAAACACTTTCCCATCTACACCTCAAGGATATCTTTGATGAATCAAACCCAATTGCAAGGAAGACCAAAGTAGAAACAAACCAATGGGACTACATCAAATTGAAAAGCTTCTGCACATCCAAAGAAACAATTAAACAAACAGAGAGACCCCTCACAGAATGGGAGAAGATCTTCACATGCCAGACATCAGACAAGAAACTAATCACCAAAATATATAAAGAGCTCAGCAAACTTAGCCGCAAAAAAGCAAATGACCCCATCCAAAAATGGGCAGAGGAAATGAACAAAACACTCACCACAGAGGAGATCCAAAAGGCTAACAAACATATGAAAAACTGCTCTAGGTCACTGATTGTCAGAGAAATGCAAATTAAGACAACACTAAGATACCACCTCACTCCTGTAAGAATGGCATACATCAAAAAGGACAGCAGCAACAAATGCTGGAGAGGATGTGGGGACAGAGGAACCCTTTTACATTGCTGGTGGGAATGTAAATTGGTACAGCCTCTGTGGAGAGCAGTCTGGAAAACCCTCAGAAGGCTAGACATGGACCTTCCATATGACCCAATAATTCCTCTCCTGGGGTTATACCCCAAGGACTCCATAACACCCAACCAAAAAGAGGTGTGTACTCCTATGTTCATAGCAGCACAATTCATAATAGCTAAAACCTGGAAGCAACCCAGGTGCCCAACAACAGATGAATGGCTGAGAAAGCTGTGGTATATATACACAATGGAATACTATGCAGCTATCAAGAACAATGAACCCACCTTCTCTGACCCATCTTGGACAGAGCTAGAAGGAATTATGTTAAGTGAACTGAGTCAGAAAGTTAAAGATGAGTATGGGATGATCCCACTCATCAACAGAAGCTGACTTAGAAGATCTGAAAGGGAAACTAAAAGCAGGACCTGATCAAATTGTAAGTAGGGCACCAAAGAAAAAACCCAGTGGTGAGGGGTAGACATGTAGCTTTCTGGGCCAGTGGGGGGTGGGAATGGGCGGGAGGGATGGGTCACGGTCCTTTGGTGATGGGAATGGTGTTTATGTACACTCCTAGCAAAATGTAGACATATAAATCAGTAGTTAATTAATATGAGAGGGGGAAATCAATTGTATGTCTCAAAGGTTCTCAGGAGACAAACTGAATCTTTTTAATAGATAGGCTACGTATTTGATATGCGGACTCTCTCAAAAGCCTAGACCAAGTAGATTGGAGGCTTCCAATAGCACAGCTATATACAAGATACTGGGTACTGTACAGCAAACCATAACAAAGGGACTTTTCAAAGTTAACCCAATTAACAAATAATGTGATGATAATATTAACTATTGATTGTCTTTTTGAACCCTAAGACAGCAGGAACCTCACATCTTCACTATAGAGCCCCTACTTCCCCCAGTCCTGGCACCCATGGATAGGGCTCACTTTCCCGTATGCTTCTCCCAATCCATACCAAATAATATTGCATCCGCCGATCACAACCTAACCAAAGCAACGATTGCCATCTCAACATGCTTCACCTCAGAGTGTATCCAGAGACTTCACGTGTGGAATGACAACCCTTCAGCTTCATTACTCGGGTGAGACCTTTCCTTTTATAGTACACTCTAATTTCATCTCAGGTAGTTCACTTTCTAACAAAGTCCCATAACCTAGACATACACCAGTTTCTGTGAGAGAGAGCGTATGCGCACACGTATCCATAAACTACTGCAAAATATATACCTGAAAGCAGGATTACACTAGAGTTTGCAGTGAGTACCTCCCCAACACTTCCTCTCCACTATTCCAATCTTGGGATCCATGTTTGCTCAACAAATTGTTTGGCTTTGTATGTTAACTCTCTTTTCAATCACCAGGTTCCAGATGCCACCAGGATGCTGGCTAGGCTTCCCTGGATTGAAGACCCCACCAATGTGTCCTGGAGCTCAGCTTCCCCAGAGACACACCTTACTAGGGAAAGAGAGAGGCAGACTGGGAGTATGGACCGACCAGTCAACGCCCATGTTCAGCGGGGAAGCAATTACAGAAGCCAGACCCTCTACCTTCTGCAACCCTCAACGACCCTGGGTCCATGCTCCCAGAGGGCTAGAGAATGGGAAGGCTATCATGGGAGAGGGTGGGTTATGGGGATTGGGTGGTGGGAATTGTGTGGAGTTGTACCCCTCCTACCTTATGCTTTTGTTCACTAATCCTTTCTTAAATTAAAAATTTAAATAAATAAAAAAAAAAAAAAAGAGAATAGAACAAACACTACAATCATTTATCTGGAACCTGAAAACACCTAGAATTGCCAAAACCATCTTGAGGAAAAGAAACAGAAATGGAGGCATCACACTCCCAGACCTTAAACTATATTATAAAGCCATCATCATCAAAACAGCATGGTACTGGAACAAAAATAGGCACACAGACCAGTGGAACAGAATTGAAAGCCCAGAAGTAAATCCCAACACCTATGGGCATCTAATCTTTGATAAGGGGGCCCAAAGGATTAAATGGAAGAAGGAGGCTCTCTTCAATAAATGGTGCTGGGAAAACTGGGTTGAAACATGCAGAAGAATGAAATTGAACCACTTTATCTCACCAGAAACAAAAATCAACTCCAAATGGATCAAAGACCTAGATGTCAGACCAGAAACAATCAAATACTTAGAGGAAAACATTGGTAAAACACTTTCCCATCTACACCTCAAGGATATCTTTGATGAATCAAACCCAATTGCAAGGAAGACCAAAGCAGAAACAAACCAATGGGACTACATCAAATTGAAAAGCTTCTGCACATGCAAAGAAACTATTAAACAAACAGAGAGACCCCTCACAGAATGGGAGAAGATCTTCACATGCCAGACATCAGACAAGAAACTAATCACCAAAATATATAAAGAGCTCAGCAAACTTAGCCGCAAAAAAGCAAATGACCCCATCCAAAAATGGGCAGAGGAAATGAACAAAACACTCACCACAGAGGAGATCCAAAAGGCTAACAAACATATGAAAAACTGCTCTAGGTCACTGATTGTCAGAGAAATGCAAATTAAGACAACACTAAGATACCACCTCACTCCTGTAAGAATGGCATACATCAAAAAGGACAGCAGCAACAAATGCTGGAGAGGATGTGGGGACAGAGGAACCCTTTTACATTGCTGGTGGGAATGTAAATTGGTACAGCCTCTGTGGAGAGCAGTCTGGAAAACCCTCAGAAGGCTAGACATGGACCTTCCATATGACCCAATAATTCCTCTCCTGGGGTTATACCCCAAGGACTCCATAACACCCAACCAAAAAGAGGTGTGTACTCCTATGTTCATAGCAGCACAATTCATAATAGCTAAAACCTGGAAGCAACCCAGGTGCCCAACAACAGATGAATGGCTGAGAAAGCTGTGGTATATATACACAATGGAATACTATGCAGCTATCAAGAACAATGAACTCACCTTCTCTGACCCATCTTGGACAGAGCTAGAAGGAATTATGTTAAGTGGACTAAGTCAGAAAGTTAAAGATGAGTATGGGATGATCCCACTCATCAACAGAAGCTGACTTAGAAGATTTGAAAGGGAAACTAAAAGCAGGACCTGATCAAATTGTAAGTAGGGCACCAAAGTAAAAACCCAGTGGTGAGGGGTAGACATGTAGCTTCCTGGGCCAGTGGGGGGTGGGAATGGGCGGGAGGGATGGGTCACGGTCCTTTGGTGATGGGAATGGTGTTTATGTACACTCCTAGCAAAATGTAGACATATAAATCAGTAGTTAATTAATATGAGAGGGGGAAATCAATTGTATGTCTCAAAGGTTCTCAAAAGACAAACTGAATCTTTTTAATAGATAGGCTACGTATTTGATATGCGGACTCTCTCAAAAGCCTAGACCAAGTAGATTAGAAGCTTCCAATAGCACAGCTATATACAAGATACTGGGTACTGTACAGCAAACCATAACAAAGGGACTTTTCAAAGTTAACCCAATTAACAAATAATGTGTGGGTAATATTAACTATTGATTGTCTTTTTGAACCCTAAGACAGCAGGAACCTCACATCTTCACTATAGAGCCCCTACTTCCCCCAGTCCTGGCACCCTTGGATAGGGCTCACTTTCCCGTATGCTTCTCCCAATCCATACCAAATAATATTGCATCCGCCGATCACAACCTAACCAAAGCAACGATTGCCATCTCAACATGCTTCACCTCAGAGTGTATCCAGAGACTTCACGTGTGGAATGACAACCCTTCAGCTTCATTACTCGGGTGAGACCTTTCCTTTTATAGTACACTCTAATT
Source organism: Erinaceus europaeus (assembly GCF_950295315.1). Classification (NCBI taxonomy): domain Eukaryota; kingdom Metazoa; phylum Chordata; class Mammalia; order Eulipotyphla; family Erinaceidae; genus Erinaceus; species Erinaceus europaeus. Next base: position 22,232,938 of record NC_080168.1, read on the forward strand.
TCATCTCAGGTAGTTCACTTTCTAACAAAGTCCCATAACCTAGACATACACCAGTTTCTGTGAGAGAGAGCGTATGTGCACACGTATCCATAAACTACTGCAAAATATATACCTGAAAGCAGGATTACACTAGAGTTTGCAGTGAGTACCTCCCCAACACTTCCTCTCCACTATTCCAATCTTGGGATCCATGTTTGCTCAACAAATTGATTGGCTTTGTATGTTAACTCTCTTTTCAATCACCAGGTTCCAGATGCCACCAGGATGCTGGCTAGGCTTCCCTGGATTGAGGACCCCACCAATGTGTCCTGGAGCTCAGCTTCCCCAGAGACACACCTGACTAGGGAAAGAGAGAGGCAGACTGGGAGTATGGACCGACCAGTCAACACCCATGTTCAGCAGGGAAGCAATTACAGAAGCCAGACCTTCTACCTTCTGCAACCCTCAACGACCCTGGGTCCATGCTCCCAGAGGGCTAGAGAATGGGAAGGCTATCATGGGAGAGGGTGGGTTATGGGGATTGGGTGGTGGGAATTGTGTGGAGTTGTACCCCTCCTACCTTATGCCTTTGTTCACTAATCCTTTCTTAAATTAAAAATTTAAATAAAAAAAAAAAAAAAAAAAAAAGAAACACTAACACAGATTTGGAGAAATATCAAATAATTTCTACCAGAGGCACAGCAGATGTAGTATAATGCTGCTTATTTAGATATAGTGTATAGTGAGAAGTTAACTGTCCTAAGACTTTGTGAGAACTATGGTGGTTATCACTGGGGTGGGAGGGCACCAAATTTTGGTGGTGGCTGTGGTGTAAAACTATACCCTGTGGGGGGTTGGGTGGTATCGTAGCGGGCTAAGTGCATATGGTGCAAAGCACAAGGACCAAGCGTAAGGATCATGGTTTGAGCCCCCTGCTCCCCACCTGCAGGGGGGTAGCTTCACAAGTGCTGAAGCAGGTTTGCAGGCATCTATCTTTCCTTCCCCTTCTCTGTCTTTCCCTCCTCTCTTTATTTCTCTCAGCCCTATCCAACAACAGCAGCAATGACAACAACAATAATAATGACAACAAGGGCAACAAAATGGGGGGGGAGGGTAAATGGCCTCCAGGAGCTGTGAATTCATAGTGCAGGCACTGAGCCCCAGCGATAACCCTGAAGGAAAAAAAAACTCAAAAACCCTATACCCTGTAACATTACAACCTAGGATGTCACTATTAAATCACTAATAATTTAAAAAAGAGATATGATGAGGTTACCTAGAGTATCTTCTTTCTGAAGAGAATGTGGTTAAGTTTTCATCTGAACCAAAAAGTAAATAGCACTTTACTTAAGAAATCTAAAGTTAATGAAAATAATGCTATATGAACAGGACATTGATTTTCATTCAAGACTGAAAGTAATCTGAAAATTCCAGAGAAATATTGGTCACAAACTGTGTGACAAGTGTTCTTAAGGAAAAGGAATGATGCCTAAAAAACATTCAAAAATACATAATCAGATGCCTGGTTGGTTGGACGTGTTTGCCATGTGCAAGGACCCAGGTTCAAGTTCCTGATCCCCACCTGCAGAATGGATGCTTCCTGAGCAGTGAAACAGTGCTACAGGTGTCTTTTTGTCCCTCCTCATATCTATCTCCCCTTCCTCTCAATTTCTTTCTGTCTCTTTTCAAAAAATGAAATATTTTTTAAGATAAATGATCTATTAGTAGTATGCAGTTGGGCATTTGAAGTTATATTTAAATTATCACAAAGCAGTAGGACATGGAAATCTAAATGAATAATTTTTCTCATGTTCAAACAATGGCAAAGATAGCATATGTTTGGAGGCCAGGCAGTAGTGCAGTGGGTTAAGCGCACATGGCACAAAGCGCAAGGACCTGTGTTAGGATCCCTGTTCAAGCCCTGGCTCCCCACCTGCAGGGTGGATTGTTTTGCAATGGATGAAAAAAAAAAAAAAAAGACCTCAGGAGGAGTGGATTCGTAGTGTAGGCATCTCACCCCAGTGATAAACCTGGAGGCAAAAAATAAAATAACATATATTTTATGTCTGTTCTAAAATTAAAACAAAATGTTTTAATCAGACCACTGCTTAGCTCTGGCTTGTGGAGATGCTAGGGACTGAACCTGGAACCTTTGATGCCTCAGACATGAAAATCTTTTTGAATAACCATTATGCTGTCTTCCCAACCCAAAATAACTTCTTTGACATTTTTGTTTTATTTATTTTTTAGTAAAGCCTGGCTCACCTTCTAATATCATGTGTGGATTGTTACTGTTAGGAAAAAATGAATGGTATCCAGGCATAAGTTAAAAAAAAAAAACTTCAACACATTATAACTTGCTACTGAATTATTTTTGCTTATTCTGTACAACAATCTTGGAGTATTTAATGTCCACTAGGGGACACTGATGCTCTTTCTTAGGAATTAGCAGTCTAGATCTTGTTAGATATTGGAGGCAGGTGAGAAAGGGATAACATTTTTTCTTTTACCACTTCTTTTTTTTAATTTACGAATGGAAGACAAAAAAAAATGAAGATTTAAAACAAGGAAAATTGAATTGTGCATTTTTATTTCAGAGGCCAGCTTTGTATTGACTATTTTAATCACTCTCAATTAAAAGCTCCCCTAAAAGACAAATCAAACCTACCTAGTCAAGAATTGAGTTTGTCTCAGTAATTGAAATCGTAAATTGTTTTTAACAGGTCAGCAAAAATATTTAAAAACTTATCTTTTAGTCAGAAATACCTACAAATTTTGTGTCAACTATTGTTTCTGGTATGAAATGGTTCGTATGATGGAGGTTAATGATTATGAATGTAATTTCTCATTCCTGAATCCTTAAGCATACAAACAAAAAGCTAAATTGCCCTTGGATTAAATATAAGCTTTTATTTTCTCATATGGTCACTAGAATAATAGTTATTGTAGATTGAGTTCAATAGTATTTCCATCTGTGAGACTTCCAGTAAAAATACCTGCATCAATCTTTATTCATTAATGCTGCTTAAAATAAACTGAAAATACGGCTGACATGTAAGTAATTAAATGATTGCAGACTAGGAATAGGAACCTTAATGCTGTTAATATAATGTCAGTTGCTGTCTATCCACCTCTTTTAGCCCAAGAGATCAGATCATGATCTTTAAAATTGCCTTAACTCGATTTGAGCAATAAAATGTATTTAAATGGGTAACAGTGGCATGCGTTAGGCATTGACAGGTTGATCCATACCCCCAGTCTGTTTCTATCTTTCCCTAGTGGGGTAGAGCTCTGGAGAGGTGAGATTCTGGGACACAGTGGTGATATCATCTGCTCAGAGAGTTCAGAATGAAATCATAGTAGCATCTGGAACTTGATGGCAGTAATACAATAAGATATACATAAGAACAAAATACTTAAGGAAGAGAAATCATAAAGTAGTCATAGAGCGGATGGAAATAGAGATTTTAGAGTGGGGGGGGAGCCATGAATATACTATTTTAAGTATATTCCTAGGAGCCCATGACTGTGGTAAATTTTGCTGGAGCTTAATAATTGACCTGCAGGTGGACTAAAAATATTGTCGGGGAAGATGGTGTCAGAGTTGAGAATAGGACTAGAAAGCTGGATCAGGACAGAGAGTAGTTCCCAAACATGAAAAAATATATAAATACAATTAACTATTTACCATGTCAATGGGACCTGAGCCCCATATTTATTCATATTTAGCATAGGAGCTTGTGTAACCCCTGAGTTCCTGTCAGTTGGTGTTTTCAGTCCATGATCACAGCTAGGAAGATTCTAGGCTGCACTCATTTCAGGACCAGTTTTCCTCATGTAGCAGGGTAGGCTGACTCAACCTCCCTTCAGAGAGTGAGACAGTCCCTGCCATTCACTGATAGTTTATAGTGAGGTTACAGTGCTGAATAAGCTCACAAGACGGTTTATAATGGTATTCCTGATGGAAGTGACCAGTTATGGTGGAGAGAGGGATCTATTAGAGCTCTAGGCCCATTGAATCTATGGGGGAAGACCACCATTAAGAGAGCCAGTCTGTTGCCTTTTTCCAGTGTTTGTAGTCCCTTCTTTAGCTGACAAGCTTAGGCTTTCTCTCAGTTGTTAAAGCGTTGAGCATCCTTTGTTGAATTCAAACTGGTGTTAGGTATATGGGCTCTGGCCCCAATTTAGGGAGGAAATAAACCTTGGATTTTAATGGGGTTGTCTGCACTTTCGTATCTTGCACTGCTTGTTGGTTTAACACTTATTTCCAGAGCTCTGCTCTTTCACATCTGTCGGAACTTGATGACTGTCCACATCTGATACTGTTATTTGATTTATCTTAGGGTATTTCACTCTTTACATTTCAATTTGTCTTTTCCTTTCTAGAACAGTGTTCACTATTCTTCTTGGTGATGGTCTTAGAGTTATCTTACCTCTCCTTTAATGTTTAATAAGAACTCCTTGTAGGCTAAATCTTTTTTTAAATTATGGTGCAATAGTATTTATTATTTTTTTTAACTTTTAAATGTCCGATTAAATACTCAAAGGAACTAAAATTATATTATTAGGTAAAGTCTCAGAAACACAGAGCTATAAATACATTTATGCATTATATAAGATGCAATATAAGTACATTTGTTTAACATTACATGCAGAAAATAAATTCTACACATAATTACTAGCAAGCTGAGCAGGTATACTTTCAGAAACAAAATTCACATATACTTTCACTATGCCTTTGATACCTAGCTTTATCAATATATATATATATATATATATATAATTATCAGTTATAATTTTCAGATTTGATGTGACTAGAAATTTTTTTTCATTGTGAATTTTCTGTTGAAAATTTAACTATACTTTGGGGAAATTGTCTTTAAAAAATTTCACAGGAGAATGATGTGTTCATTTTCCCCGTCACCCATCATGAATCCCTGATGTCATCTGTAACTACTTTACTGAATCCTAAAAGTCCTCCAGAAAAAAATGGCCCAGGTCTCCATTAGTCTACTTTAAATTCCCAGTGAAAGTGTCATGTAGTCATATCAACATTATTTTTAATGACTTTTATATAGGAAATATTGGGGCTGGGTGTTGAGGCACCTGGTTGAGTGCACATTACAATTCACAAGGACCCTGGTTCAAGGCCACAGTCCCAGCCTACAGGGGGAAAGCTTCATGAGAGTTGTGAAGCAGTGCTGCAGGTCTCTCTCTGTCTCTCTCCCTCTCTATCTAGTTCCATCCCCTTACTCCACTCTGAGAACCTGGATATTCTGGTATAGACCACAAAGCAAGGGACTATAAAAGGTGAAACCTCTTTCCAAATCTCTAGACAACATGATCCTCTCTCTTTGGTTGAATGTTATACAGGCAGACCCAGGTCACGTTTCCTGACAAGATTCCATGAACATCCTATTGGAATTGATGGCAGTGTTCCTCTGTTGATTTGTCATCATCTGAACATGTCACACATATTTCTATAGATGTGCCCCTTTCTATCTAGACTCTCCATCCTACTTCCCTTCTTTTCAAAAACTCAAGTTCTTGCCCTATAAGCTGACTTATGAACATCTCATAATTGACTGCCTTGCTTTTTTAAGTTTTATTTTATTTAAAAAAATTTTTTTTTACAAGAGCTCTTCTCATCTCTGGTTTATGATGGTGCTGGTGATTGAACCTGGGAGCTCAGAGCCTCAGACTCTTGTTTGAAAGTTGTTTGCTGAAGGTGGGCGGTAGCACAGCGGGTTAAGAGCACATGGAGCAAAGCTCAAGGACTGGAGTAGGGATAGCGGGGCTTGAACCCCCAGGGCACCCTACCTGCAGGGGAGTGGCTTCACAAGCGGTGAAGCAGGTCTGCAGGTGTCTTTCTCTCCCCTTTTCTGTCTTCCCTTCCTCTCTCGATTTTTCTCTGTCCTATCCAACCACAGTAATAACAACAGCAATAATAATAACAAACACAACAGCGACAATAAATAACAAGGGCAACAAAAGGGAAAAAATAGCCTCCAGGAGCAGTGGATTGGTAGTGCAGGCACCAAGCTCCCCAGCAATAACCTTGTAGGCAAAAAAAAAAAAATTGTTTGCATAAATATTAAATTCAGCCCTTTGTTTTGTTTGTAATGTGGGGCCAAAGAATGTTGCATGAGAAATACAACTGCTAAAAGGCATCCATAGTCCATTGTTTTCATTTCTTATTTTTTTGACAGAGAGAGAGAGAGAGAGAGAGGAGAAAGAAAGGAAGGAGAGATGTGACTGCTTCCTCATCCACGTTTCTACCAGGTAGTGAGTGCTGAGGCTTAAATTCACAATCTCATAGATGGAAGATGTGTTCTCTACTAATCTATTTCCTGTTCTCCCATTTTATTGTTATTTATTTTCACATGTATAAATCTATCTTTCCAGCTGGGTTGTAGGAGTTATACCTATAGCAGCTCTGTGTAAATAATTTTTAGAAGTACCTTTTACATAGTGAGTGTTCTTATTGATTAACTCTTCCCTATACAGTACCAAAATAATGGTTACATGTTTATTATTATGTCATCTCATCTCAGTCAAAATGTTATTAAATTTTCATGATTATTGCTGTTATTGTGGCAGTATTATTTTCTGCCATGGAACATTGCCATTACCTGGCCCTTTGAGTGTAAGGACAATAATAACACAAATTTAATTAAAAAATGTTATGTACTCCCTAACCAAGTGGATTCCCTTTTCATCAGCAAGACAAAAGCTCTATTGAATGTGTTATTGCACTGATAAAGTAATTTCAAAATTAGATTATGATGCAAATGAGTTGGTTAGGTTGTATTTTTATTCTTGGTTGAAATGTGAAATGCGATTATGATGGACTTCTCATTAAAATGTGCTATTTCTGAGTTGTAAAAATAGAAGTTGGCCATTTGTAAGTTTAATATTGTCTGTAGAGCTCTTACTGCATGAATAATACTGACCTATTTAATGTCATGGATGAAACAGAAAACAAAGAAGACTAAAAATTTACATGCTTTGCCGAGTGGCAGCAGTGATTTTCACTGACATTGTAAAACTCATGATTTATTTTGTATCATATTTTTAATGAAGAGGCACACAGACCAGGACAAAGTCAATCATAGAGATATAAAGACAAGAGTACAGACAGAAGCGTCTCTCAAAATTATTTTTAGTTTAGGAGACACATTGTGTTTTATACATCGTATCATTTTTTTGCTATTCTTCAAGAACATCTCTATGTCAAAAACTAAAGACATATCAATAGATTCCACAGACTCTTTACAATAATTCTTTTGTAATAATGAGATGGAGAGAGTAAAAGAGGGAGTAAGGGTGGGAAAGAGATACAGAGACAATTCTTCTCATGTCTGAACCATTTTCAGTGTTCCACCAGGTCTGAGGGTCCATATAGCTTTTGTTTTCACATCTGTTTTAGATAGTTCCTTATTGAAACTTTTGTATGTTATATAAAATTGAAAACAATGGCGACTCTTTATTTTAAAATTCAACCTAATAAAATTACCAAGGTTTTCAAGTGTGTGAAATAAACAATAACATCAACTACTTTGGATTTTGAGAATGCAAAACATTTTTGAACTTGGCATACAGAGTTTATTATAGTCCTAAGTAGTAGTATGCATATAAAACATGCTGATAGAGTTCACCAATAAAACCTTAAATATGAAATAAAGTCTATTTGTCTAAATGTATATGTGTATATAATGGTGTTTTATGTATAAGTTTAGTAGATAAAGGTTAGTGTGTATATGTTCCTGGAATTTATTTACATATCACTTTAAATTGCATCAAAATAACATAACATTAAGAGAAATTTTTCATAGATTACAAAGAGTAGGGATAAAATATGTGCCAGGTACAATACTTGAAGTATTTTTTTAATTTATTAGTGATTTTATATTTTATGAAATTATAAGATAACAGGGGTATAATCCCCACCTTCCCCACCACCAGAGTTCTATGGCTCCATTTCTTCCATAGGAAACTGCAGCGGTTCTTCTAAGATCACAGATATAGGCTATTATTTCTATAACTATATATCGATATTTATATATACTTGCCCATTTCTTTCATTGGCCCTGCCTTCTCTTCATTTTTAAATCATACTTACTACTTCTGAGTGTTTCTTTTTTCTCTTCTCTTTCCTGGTCCTGATGTTTTCAGATGATTTTTCATTGTTTTCTTGTGTTTTTTTTTCCTAATTTATCAGGAGCACAATCTGAAATGTCTTCTACTCCATATCGACACTTCAATACTTTAAGTATTTTAAGATCATAATGTTACATATCTGATAGCATTGCATCAGTTATTATGTATGTTTATAAATTATTAAAGCAGGTATATGTTAAACTTAGGCTATCATGAAATAAAATTTGTGAAGGAACTACAATTCATTTTAAAGCCCATTTTATATAATCAATTGGCATGTTGATGACAAATCTTCAAGTTACATACAATATGGATATAAGTATGAGTTAGAATAATATGCAAGAAAACAGAAATTACAAAAAAGAAACACACATAAAGTTGTAATGATAAATTGCTAAAAAGTCCTTGGCTTGTAAGAAAAGCACTAAAGGAATCCATATTTGAGACTCAGTTCCCTGAGGGCAAGACTTTCTGTTAAACTTCAGGACTGAACCCAATACTCAACCAAATCTTATTTATCAAATTCAGTTGAGCTGTCAGCAACAGACTTTGTAATATTTGTTGAATTATATGAAACAGAAATACATTACTTCCTCCTATACTGAAAAGAACTAGAATCGTGTGTGTGTGTGTGTGTGTGTGTGTGTGTGTGTGTGTGTGTGTGTTCCCACCAGAGTACTACCCAACTCGGGTTTATGGTTACAATGGGGACTGACCTTGGGATCTTTGGTGCCTCAGGCATGAAAGTCTTTTTACATAATAATTGTGCTATCTCCCCAGCCCTCTGGTGGATTCTTAAACAAATACAATATAAATTTGATTAACAATATTAATTTCACCTGATGTTTCTTTGTGTATTTTAACAAAACTTGTTCCAATTTCAGTCTAAAATATGGACTTTAGAGGGCAAGTATTGTCTTTATTTTTACTACTCAAATCTTCAGAATAGAATTCAAAAACATTTTTACATTTTTCATATTTTGCCAAACAATTAGATTGGCCCGGCCACTGCTGGGCCTTCCATTATAATTTTTTAGTGTGATTTTGAAAAGAGTAGGAATAAAGGTTTTTTTTAAAAAAGTAGTATAGCATCAATATTCTCTGGATGGCATGTTTATCTCTATATTTTCTGTATTTCATATAGTATGTGACAGTTACTATAATTATACATATATATTTATACATATATATATATATACATACTTGGTTTTTTGGTTTTTTAATTTATTTTATTTATTTATTCCCTTTTGTTGCCCTTGTTGTTTTATTATTATAGTTATTATTGTTGCTTTTGTTGATGTCGTTGTTATTGGATAGGACAAAGAGAAATAGAGAGGAGGGGAAGACAGAGAGGGGTAGAGAAAGATAGACACCTGCAGACCTGCTTTACCTCTTGTGAAGCGACTCCCCTGCAGGTGGGGAGCCGGGGACTCGAACCGGGATCCTTATGCCCGTCCTTGTGCTTTGTGCCTCATGCGCTTAACCTGCTGTGCTACTGCCCGACTCTCCATAGTTGTTTTAAGATTATGTGGAAACATGTTTCAGAATTGGTGTCATCTTTTTTAATTTTGAGGTTGGCTTTTAATTTCAAAAGAGATTTAAATGAATTCTATACTTAGGGTGGTTTGCTTGAATGTTGCCATTATAATTTTGTTTCCACTGGTCACTGGGGCTCAGTGCCAGCATTATGAATCCATGAGCTCCTGATGACTATTTCTTCTTCTCTTTTTTTTTTCTTTTTCCATTTTGATAGGACGGAGAAAAATTGAAATTGAGAGGGGAGGGGAGAGAGATAGAGAAAGAGAGACACCAGCAGACTTACTTCACCGCTTGTGAAGCATCCCTCCTGCAGCTGGGGAGTGGAGGCTAGAACCAGAGTCTTTATGCAGATTCTTGCACTTAATTATATGTGTGCTTAGTACTATGTGTGCTTAACCAGGTGTGCCACTGCCAGGCCCCCATTATAATTTTTTAGTGTGATTTTGAAAAGAGTGGGAATAGAAATTTTAAAAAATGTAATATAGTAGTATTTTTTCTATATTAAATTGTAGGAAGAGACTTTGAAGAAGTTTTTAAATATTTTGATTTCTTCTTATAGCACTGTAGTTTTATGTGTGTGTGAATGATTCCACTGCTCCCTGCATTTTTTTTTCATTTTTTTTTTTTTTTTACCAGAACATTGCTCATCTCTGGCATATGGTGGTGTGGGGAACTGAACATGGGACTTTGGAGCCTCAGGCATGACAGCCTTTTTGCATCAATATTGAGTTATCTACCCTCACTCCTGCATAATTTTATTTTATTCTTTATTTGCTGATAAACCAGCAGAGAAAGAGAGAGACCAAGAAAGAGGGAGAAACACCATAACCCTACTCCACTACTCATGGAATTCTCTTGGGTGTTGGTATTGTGGTGCTACCATATGGTCTCAAGAGTTTCATACTTGATAAGGTGTGCAGCCTATTATATTAACTGTGCCCCAATATGAAATCTTTTGTTGTTTTGGAAGTATACTATAAATGCAGACAATTTTTACATTTTAACCTTGACCGTTTAAGGCTGATCTTGGATCTACTATAACTGATTAATTTCTTTATTAGTTGTCTTGAGAGAGATTAGGAAAACGTTTATTAAACCTGAAAACTGTTGCAGGTTCATTTAATTTTGCCTTCAGGGTTATCACTGGGGCTTGGTGCCTGCACTACAAATTCCTGCTCCTGTTCATTTTCTCCGTTTTTGTTATTGCTGCTTCTGTTGTTGTTGCTGTTGGATAGGACAGAGAGAAATTGAGAGGGGAGGGAATATAGAGAGGGGGGAGAGAAAGATGGACATCTTCAGACCTGCTTCACCGCTTGTGAAGCAACACCCCTCCAACCCCCCACCCCCCGCCCAGGTGGGGAGCCCAGGGCTCTAACCAGGATCCTTGCCCCAATCCCTGTGCCTTCATATTCTGTGTGATAAACCTGGTGTGCCATCGCGCAGCCCCCTATTATTAGCAGTTTTATTAATTCGGCTTTAGGGGAGGGGGAAAAAGATGTTTATGAATTGTCTTTCCAAATTACATGGGACACCATAGAAAATTTGAGGAATAATTTGATAGAGTGCTTATAAATTAAAGAAGATTGTGCCTCTACATTGCACAACTTCCATGTCCCTGAAGTTGAGAGTACTCAGTATCACCTCTCTGTTTACCTACAGTTGTCAGTTGTATTGCTCAACTTCTCTAGAGAAACAGAACAGATAAGACATATAAGGAGGGGGCCGGGCAGTAGCAGCGGGTTAAGCGCACTTGGCGCAAAGCGCAAGGACCAGCGTAAAGATCCCGGTTGGAACCCCAGACTCCCCACCTGCAGAGGTGTCGCTTCACAGGTGGTGAAGCAGGTCTGCAGGTGTCTTTCTCTCCCCTCTCTGTCTTCCCCTCCTCTCTCCATTTTTCTCTGTCCTATCCAACAACAACGACAACAATAATATGAACAACGATAGACAACAAGGGCAACAGAAGGGAAAAAATAGCCTCCAGGAGCAGTGGATTCGTAGTGCAGGCACCAAGCCCCAGCAATAACCCTGGAGGAATTAAAAAAAAAACCTAAAAAAAAAGAGAGATATAAGGAGATTTATTATAATTACAATTATTATGAATGTGCTTACTGAGATACCTTATGATATACCTTCTGTGCTAGATAATCAGGAAAACTGGTGGCATAGTTCAGTGAAATTCTATTGTAATAGAGAATTAGGAACATTGCTGTTCAGGGACAAGAAAAGATGTATGGCTCAACTCAAATGGAGAAAATTCACCCTTCCTCTAGCTTTTGTTTAGATCCTTTGCTGATTTTAAGACTCCTCACACAAACATACATACCCCTCTCCACACACACACACACACACACACACACACACACACACACACTGGTATTTGAAGGCAATTTTGTGTCAGGCTAGATTCAAACAATAATCTCTTTCAGAGACGCTATCATAGAGGTACTCAGAAATTATGTTTTTTTTTCCCAGTTAACACATAAAATTAACCATCACAGGTTAGAAAAATAGTTTACCTGGACAATGACCTGCTTTGTCATGTGTGTGACCCAAATTTTATTCCCACCTCTCACCTAAATTTTTTTCCCCTCACCTCTACCTGTTTTTACCTTTTTTTAAAAAAAAAATATGGCTTCCTGCTGCTGTTGCTACCCATTCTGAGTGAAGTTGGAGAAGTGTAGAGCTAATAGAGATAGGAGCTCACAGAAATCAGTCCACTACATCTTCAGGTTTGGTGCCATCAAGAAAGACTCAGTGCACAGTTGTTGGAACAATGCTTTTGCTACAGAAACAAGACCTGCAAGACTAGAGTTTTCAGTGTTCATCAGTGTCCTTTTGGAAAGCAATCTTTCCTGATAGCAAAGCAGGATAATGGAGTGTATGCAGCACTTTGTGTCGCAGGATGAGACTGTTAACCTTGGTGTAGAGAGGGAAAACACTAGAGGAGCAGATCAGGTACCATTTAATATACACCCAAGCAATACAAGGAAGTTCATTATGTATCTAGAGCAAGGCAAAAGTTCCTCCCAATGGGAGGATGTCGCTGGGTCAAACAATTCAACATGTATCTTTGATTTTAAAGGAAAGTTCCTGATCCAAGACACTGATTGAGCAATACTGGAGAGGAGCAACATATCCTATGACAGCTGCTTTTCCCAATAACTGTCTTAACACATTGCTATAAGTATTGCAGTTTAAACAACATAAATGTATTACCTCAAAGTTATGTAGGTCAAAAGTCCTTAAGCATGATTTGTCTGGGTCCCCTACTGAAATCAAGAAGTTATCTGGGTCAGACTCTTATCTGCAAGTTCTGGGAAGATCTCATTTCCGAGTTCATTGGAATTATTAGGACAATTCTTCCTCCTCTTCCTCCTCTTCCTCCACTTCCTCCTATTCCTCCTTCTCCTCCTCCTTTTTTGAGGATTAAGGTTCCAGATTTTTAGCAAATCCTACTCATCTACAAGTCAAGAATAGTGGTTGATATCCTTTGGCTCAAATATCAGCCACACTTTCTATAACTATATTAAAAATTATTTTTTGGAGTAATGTGATTAGATCAAGCTCACACAGAAAATCCAGAATAGTGTTCCCCAAAAGGTATTTTGACTAGTAACCTAAATTATATCACTTATGTAGCCTAACAGACTCATAGGAATAATACCAACCAAGGGTTGAAGGTCATGGAGAGCAAATTCACCACTCCACATTTAATTGGTACTCTTAGGGCCTCTTTGACCTCCCTGCAGCATTTGACATTGAATTATTCATTCACTGAATCTCTGTTTCCTTGGATTAAAAAATATTTCTATGTTGTTGCTTCTCTTACATTTTACTTTTAAAACTATTTTACACTTTCCTATTCCTGATCTCATACAACTTTTAAATAGTATATTTTTCCATTCCCACTCAGCCTAAGTTTTTTTCATGTTTCACTTCCAATAAATAACTATAATCACATGTTCCCCAATCTAGTTCATGTAGTTTAATGAGAATTTACTAAAACTTTGTCTTATTACAATGGGTGTTTCAGAAGGACATCATATCACAGTGATACTATTCACTGGGAATTTCTAGCAGCAAATCTGTGGAGCATAAGATAGATCTTTTTAAATATTTGTTGAATTCATATATAAGTGAGATAATGAATAAGTAAAGAGAGAAACAGAAACAAAGTTACAGTGTAGTAGTACATACTATAGTACATAATACAGTTGAGACTACTTTGGAAACCTGCACAGCAAATTAACAGTTAAAATTTTTCTTTAATTATCTTTATTTATTTATTGGATAGAGACAGCTAGAAATCGAGAGGGAAGAGAGAGATAGAGACAGAGAAACACTTGCAGTTCTGTTTCAGAACTTGTGAAGCTTTCCGCCTGCAGATGGGGACTGGGGGCTCGAACCTCAGTCCTGTGTACTGTGAACTCAACCAGGTGCACCACCACTGGGTCCGAGCAAATTAACATTTAAATCAATGTGGAATTTTAAGGAAGATGCCTGGACAAATGTCCCAATATTGAATTTTTTTTTTCTCTTTCTTTCCTTTTCTCTTTTTTTTTTCTTTCTAACTCTAAACTGTATTCTGAACAGCAACTTCAAATGAAAGTCAAAAAATTTATTTCTATAATACTATTGTCTTCATTTTCTTCCTTTTTTTTAGAGAAAGTTTTTTTTTTTTTGCCTCCACGGATATTGCTGGGGCTCAGTGCCTGCACCACAAATCCACTGCTCCTGGAGGCCATTTTTTTTTTCCTTTTTCTTACCCTGGTTTTTTTTACCATTGTTGTGGCTACTATTATCATTTTTATTGATGCTGTTGTTGTTGGATAGGACAGAGAGAAATGCAGAGAGGAGGGGAAGACAGATAGGGGGAGAGGAAGACAGACACCTGCATTTCTGCTTCACCGCCTGGGGCTCGAACTGGGATCCTTATGATGGTCCTTGCACTTTGCGCCACGTGCGCTTAACCCACTGCACTACCACCCGACCCCCAGAGAAAGATATTTTATCAGTCTAATTCCACAAGCTAGACCTGAAGATTCAGACTAGATTCTTTCCCTACTTTAATCCTGCCCACCCTCTTACAATGGAATTAGTTCACTCCAGGCTCTTTAATTTATTTTAAATATCTCCCTTGATTATGCATTGCCCTCGATTACCATAATAACCAACTGAACTCTAGATCACTGTTGTCACTCCCTTCTCATTCACTGTTAATTCTACTTCTCATGTAATCTTACTGAAAATTAAGCATTGTCATAGTTCTATCTGCTCGTAACCTTTTAAATTTACCTTTATCCTACCTGAGCAAATCCAAACTATTCACAAGACCTTCATGTCCTGATGCCAGCCTATCTCTCCATCTTCGTATTGTCCAGGGTGCTATTTGGTCTGTGCATAGCAAACACCTGCTGATATTCAAATATTCTAAAGACATCATACATATCTGTGACACATGTTGGTCTCTCCATTTTAAATGTTCATACCATTTTGCCAGGCTAGCGTGAGGGTGCACTTCGCCGCTCGTACTCTCTGGGTTGGAGAGAACAGGACCAGAGCCAGCTTGAGGGAGATAACTTAGGAACCAAACATATGGTGTGAGGCAATGCAGTGCCTTTATTGATCAGAGAGCCAAAGCTTTTAAAGGTCCAACCTGAAGTGGCAATTTGGAAACGGGAATGGCTAGGAAAGGGGCAGAGAAAAGCAAAAGGGGGCTGGGAAGGTAAAAACTTCCTTAGCAACTGTTGCGAGGGCTTTAACTGGTGGGATTAATAATACCCTGAAGGCAGGAAGGGTCTTGAGGGTAGAAAGAAGATAGACCAAAGGAATGGAATGGATGGGGATCTTTCAGGCAAAACAATGATTATGTAGATAGTCTATAGTATCAGGAATGCAGGGTGTTTTGTGAGCCCTGCCAAGATCAATCACATCTGCATAATTTCCCCATGCCATTTCTCTGGAACTATCATTGTATGAGAATTCACATTCTAACTCTGTCTAAGCTTTGCCTTCTCTAGGAACAACTTTCTGAAATGAATTCTAGTGAAGTATACCTCAACTTTATGTTCTCAGAGTAGCTCATGCATTGCTTGAATCTTTGTAACTACCTACATTTCATGTTTGCTTAAATTATTTGTCTCCGAAGTAGGCAGTGAGTCACATAGGGGCAAGAACTATATTTTGTTTTATTTTTTTTTAATTTTACTGTTTTATATTTTACTTACTTAATTTTAATGAGAGAAAAACAGAGAAGAAGACATGGAAAGGAAAACCAGGACACTGGGAGGGAGGCAGGAGGTAGTGCTGCAGGTTAAGCGCATGTGGCGCAAAGCTCAGGGACCTGCATAAGAATCCCAGCAGTTCAAGCCCCACCTGCAGGGAGCTCACCTTATGAATGGTGAAGCAGGTCTGCAGGTGTCTTACTCTCCCCCTCTCTGTCATCCCCTCCTCTATTAAAAAAGAAAGGAAGAGAGAAAGAAAAAAAGAAAAAAAGAAAGAAGAACCAGGACACTGCTCAACTCTGGTGATACTGGGGACTGAACCTGGGACCTCAAAAAAAACTTTTATATAACCAATATGCTGTTCCCCCAACACATTATCTTTTATTTTTCATTACATTCCTATGTTTCCTTAATACGTTATTTTTTTGAAGTTGATTTTTTTTTTATTTAAGAAAGGATTAATTAACAAACCATAGGGTAGGAGGGGTACAACTCCACACCATTCCCACCACCCAATCTCCATATCCCACCCATTCCCCTGAAAGCTTTCCCATTATCTATCCCTCTGGGAGCATGGACTCAGGGTCATTGTGGGTTGCAGAAGGTAGAAGGTCTGGCTTCTGTAATTGCTTCCCCGCTCAACATGGGCGTTGACTGGTTGGTCCATACTCCCAGTCTGCCTCTCTCTTTCCCTAGTAGGGTGGGTCTCTGGGGAAGCGGAGCTCCAGGACACATTGGTGGGGTCTTCAGTCCAGGGAAGCCTGGCTGGCATCCTGATGGCATCTGGAACCTGGTGACTGAAAAGAGAGTTAACATACGAAGCCAAACAAAGTGTTGAGCAATCATGGACCCAAAGCTTGGAATAGTGGAGAGGAAGAGTTAGGAGAGTACTCACTGCAAACTCTAGTGTACTTCTGCTTTCAGGCATATATTTTGCAATAGTTTACGGATACGTGTGAACATATGCTCTCTCTCACAGAAACTGGTGTATATCTAGGTTTAGGGACTTTGTTAGAAAATGAACCACCTGAGATGAAATTAGAGTGTACTATGAAAGGAAAGGTCTCACCTGAGTAATGAAGCTGAAGGGTTGTCATTCCACACGTGAAGTCTCTGGACACAGTCTGAAGTGAAGCATGTTGAGGTGGCAATCGTTGTGTTGGTTAGGTTGTGATCGGCAGATGCAATATTATTTGATATGGATTGGGAGAGGCATACGGGAAAGAGAGCCCTATCCAAGGGTTCCAGGACTGGGGGAAATAGAGGCTCTATAGTGGAGATGTAAAGTTCCTGCTGTCTTAGGGTTCAAAAAGACAATCGATAGTTAATGTTATCATCACATTAATTGGTAATTGGGTTAATTTTGAAAAGTCCTTTTGTTAGGGTTTGCTGTACAGTACCCAGTATCTTGTATATAGCTGTACTATTGGTTGCTTCTGATCTACTTGGTCTAGGCTTTTGAGAGAGTCTGCATATCAATTACACAGCCTATATATTAAGAAGATTCAGTTTGTGTTTTGAAAAACTTCGAGACATACAATTAATTTTCCCCCTCTCGTATTAATTAACTAGTGATTTATATGACTACATTTTACTAGGAGTGTATATAAACACCATTCCCACCACCAAAAGACTGTGACCCATCTCTCCCACCCACTCCCACCCCCCACTGGCCCAGGAAGCTGCATGTCTACCCCTCACCACAGGGTTTTTACTTTGTTGCCCTACTGACAATTTGGTCAGGTCCTGCTTTTAGTTTCCCTTTCAGATCTTCTTACTCAACTTCTGTTGATGAGTGGGATCATCCCATATTCATCTTTATCTTTCTGACTTATGTCATTTAACATAATTCCTTCCAGCTCTGTCCAAGATGGGTCAGAGAAGGTGGGTTCATTGTTCTTGATAGCTGCATAGTATTCCATTGTGTATATATACCACAGCTTTCTCAGCCACTCATCTATTGTTGGGCACCTGGGTTGCTTCCAGGTTTTAGCTATTATGAATTGTGCTGCTATGAACATAGGAGTACACACCTCTTTTTGGTTGGGTGTTATGGAGTCCTTGGAGTATAACCCCAGGAGAGGAATTACTGGATCATATGGAAGGTCCATTTATAGCCTTCTGAGAGTTTTCCAGACTGCTCTCCACAGAGGCTGTACCAATTTACATTCCCACCAGCAATGTAAAAGGGTTCCTCTGTCCCCACATCCTCTCCAGCATTTGTTGCTGCTGTCGTTTTTGATGTATGCCATTCTTACAGGAGTGAGGTGGTATCTTACTGTTGTCTTAATTTGCATTTCTCTGACAATCAGTGACCTAGAGCAGTTTTTCATACGTTTGTTAGCCTTTTGGATCTCCTCTGAGGTGAATGTTTTGTTCATATCCTCTGCCCATTTTTTGATGGGGTCATTTGCTTTTTTGGTGCTAAGTTTGCTGAGCTCTTTATATATTTTGGTGATTAGTTTCTTGTCTGATATATGGAATGTGAAGATCTTCCCCCATTCTGTGAGGGGTCTCTTTGTTTGTGTGATAGTTCCTTTGGATGTGCAGAAGCTTTTCAATTTGATGTAGTCCCATTGGTTTGTTTCTGCTTTAGTCTTCCTTGCAATTGGGTTTGATTCATCAAAGATGTCCTTGAGGTGTAGGTGGGAAAGCGTTTTACCAATGTTTTCCTCTAAGTATTTGATTGTTTCTGGTCTGACATCTAGGTCTTTGATCCATTTGGAGTTGATTTTTGTTTCTGGTGAGATAAAGTGGTTCAATTTCATTCTTCTGCATGTTACACCCCAGTTTTCCCAGCACTATTTATTGAAGAGAGACTCCTTCTTCCATTTAATGCTTTGGGCCCCCTTATCAAAGATTAGATATCCATAGGTGTGGGGATTTATTTCTGGACTTTCAATTCTGTTCCACTGGTCTGTGTGCCTATTTTTGTTCCAGTACCATGCTGTTTTGATGATGATAGCTTTATAATATAGTTTGAGATCTGGGAGTGTGATGCCTCCATTTCTGTTTCATTTCCTCAAGATGGTTTTGGCAATTCTCGGTGTTTTCAGGTTCCAGATAAATTATTGTAGTGTTTGTTCTATTTTCTTAAAGAAGCTTGGTGGAACTTTGATGGGTATTGCATTAAATTTGTATATGGCTCTGGGGGGAATATTCATTTTGATGATATTTATTCTTTCAATCCATGAGCATGGGATATCTTTCCATTTCTTGGTATTAGTTTCTATTTCCTTGAGTAGCGACTCATAGTTTTCAGTATACAAGTCTTTCACTTCTTTGGTCAACTTTATTCCTAGGTATTTGATTAATTTTGCTGAAACAGTAAATGGGAGTGATTTCTGGATGTCTTCTTCTTCAGATTTAGTGTTTGCATAAAGAAATGCCACTGATTTATGTACATTGATTTTGTAGCCTGATACCTTGCTATATTGCCTAATAACTTCCAGTAATTTTCTGCTGGATTCTTTAGGTCTTTCTATGTATACTATCATATCACCTGCAAATAGTGAGAGCTTCCCCTAAAGGGGGGAAGATATATGCCTTTATATAATATTAATAATAAAATAGAGCAGGATAAAAAAACCCTGTCCCAGATTACCTCAAACCTCGTGATCAGAGGCAGCTGATTATTAAGAAAGAGAAAAAAATAATCCTCAGGACTAGACAAGGATAGCTGAAATAGACAGTTATGCAAATCTACTATCCACTGTATATTCTAGGGGTAGCTAGAGGAAGGGAAGTTGAGCAGAGATACTCACAGTGAGAGTCTACTCTGAGTCAGAATTCTTCCCCAAAATAATTCCCAAATGTGTATCAGTGAATTCAAAAAAGCACACTGTTTGGTGGTGTGGGGGATGGGGCCTGTGGCTTTGGAAGCTGTAGGATTAAGGAAGAAAGGATGACAAGAATGAGATTAAGAAAAAAAAAAGAAAGAGAGAAAAAAGAGAAAGATAAGAATAAGAACAGTCATAAAAGAGCGGTGAAAGGAAAGAGTTTATTTATTTATTATTATTTAATTAGCTATGTGGGGTGAGGTGGGGGGGGGGTTGGCTACTTAGAAAGAAAAAAGGCCAGAGGTTTCAGAAGGGTATAGACTTAGAATGAATGATACTCTCTGGTGGGACAGGTATCTTGGTAAAAAAAGAAGCTCCGCAGGGGAGCCTGCTAGGAATTGGTCCCCAGGGACTGGTTATGGGGGGGGGGAAGGAGGAGGAGGTGTGCTTAATTATTTTAAAAGAAAAAAAAATTTTCCTTTTTTTCTACTCTATTTTTCAACCCAAATTAAGTTATAGTCACCTCCTTGGTGTCACCGCTAGGACCCCTTATTGACTGGCCTACTAAAAGCAGAAAATCCTCGCATTTCCAGAAGATGTGGTCAGAGCTCAAGCCACTAGCAGCTTCTCAGTCTGCCATCTTCCAGGGCGTGTCAAAAGTTGATTTATTTTATTTGACAAAATAGAGAAACTTAGAGGGAGGGGGGCTAAAGAGGGACAGAGACACAGAGAAACCTGCAGCCCTGCTTCACATCTTGTAAAGCTTCCCCCCTGCATATGGGGACCCAGGACTTGAACCCTGGTCCTTGTGCATGTTAATATATGTACTTAATCAAGTGTACCACCAAGCCTCCCCTTATTATATTACTAATATATTATCATTTTAGTAAGTGTTCTAGACATTTTATAAGCATTAGTTCGTGTAATCATCAAACTGAACTGGATACTATACAATTCTCACTTTGCAAATGAAAAAAACTAAAATATAGAGAAATTAAATAAATTGATGTTGCTCACTTGGTAGTTATGCTAAAAGAGATCCTGCGCAGACTGGTTTTTTCTGTTTCTGCACTTATTTATTTTTAATTTTATTGATTTTTTTTTTTTTTTACCAGAGCACTCAGCTCTGGTTCATTGGGTGTGTGGGGGGGTACACGGGCGGGTGTGTGGGGGGGTACACGGGCTTAAATTTGGGAGTTTAAAGCTTCAGGCAAGAGAGTCTCTGCATAATCATTAAGCTGTCTACCCCCCCACATCCACTTGTTTTTCTTCTCTTAATCTCTACCCTGAAGCTTTTTCTGAAAAAATTGTGATTTCTTTATGACTTCAACTAAGTGTGATCACTTTGTAAACAATGTGTTCTTTATACTGTCTTTTTCTTCCTCTCCTCCCACCACCTACACATACATATTCACCTTACCTCTGACCTACAAGTGTTAAATTAACACATCAAAAATAGATTGACTTTTTCTTTTTTCTCTTCTTTTTTGTGTTTCTTTTCTTTTTTTAAAATATTTATTTATTCCCTTTTGTTGCCCTTGTTGTTTTATTGTTGTAATTATTATTATTATTATTATTGATGTGGTCATTGTTGGATTGGACAGAGAGAAATGGAGAGAGGAGGGCAAGACAGAGAGGGGGAGAGATAGACACCTGCAGACCTTCTTCACCGCCTGTGAAGCTACTCCCTACAGGTGGGGAGCCGGGGACTGGATCCTTACACCGGTCCTTGCACCTTGTGCCACGTGCTCTTAACCTGCTGCGCTACCACTGACTCCCCAGATTAATTTTTCTTTTTCTTTTTTTTTTTTTTGTAATTTTATTTATTTATCTTCCCTTTTGTTGCCCTTGTTGTCTTTTTATTGTTGTTGTAGTTGATGTTGTCGTTGTTGGATAGGACAGAGAGAAATGGAGAGAGGAGGGGAAGACAGAGGGGAGGAGAGAAAGACAGACACCTGCAGATCCGCTTCACCGCCTGTGAAGCGACTCCCCTGCAGGTGGGGAGCCGGGGCCTCGAACCAGGATCCTCATGCCGGTCCTTGCGCTTAGCGCCACCTGCGCTTAACCCGCTGTGCTACCGCCCGGCTCCCCAGATTAATTTTTCTATCACTAGTCTCCAGTAAATAAATTTATGTTAACCACTTAACATTTTATTTTTGAAATCTCATCCAATATTCTTGAACCACAGTCCACTTCTAGCACTTTCTCTCTCTCTCTCTCTCTCTCTCTGCCTCTATGTGTGTGTATATATATAGTTTTTATGATTTTTTTTCCAGGGTTATTGCTGGGGCTTGGTGCCTGCACTCCGAATCCACTACTCCTGGAGGCTAGTTTTTCACCTTTTGTTGCCTTTGTTGTTTATTATTGTATTATTATTGTTGTTGTTATTGCTGTGGTTGGATAGGACAGAGAGAAATGGAGACAGGAGGGGAAGACAGAGAGGGGGAGAGAAAGATAGACACCTGCAGACTTGCTTCACTGCTTGTGAAGCGACCCCCCCCCCCCCCCTGCAGGTGAGGAGGGAACTCCAACTGGGATCCCTACTCAGGTCCTTGCACACTTAACCAGCTGCACTATTGCCCGGCCCCCAGTCTCTATGTTTTAATGCAATGCTGTAAGGCTGGAGGATGAACTGAGTGCCTCATGTGTGCTCAACACCGCTACTGAACCACCTCACAGGCCTAATTTCTATTCTATGATGTTTGAGAAATACAGGAGATAGACAGAAAGGAAAGAAAGAGAGACATCAAAGTACTGTTCCACCATGTATGGATTTGCCTCCTCTGCTGACATTTATGGCGATTCCATGTGGTGCCAGTGATCAAACCCAGGGCTTTATGCAAAATAAAACATACCTGAGCCTTCTCAGTCCTTTTGTTTGTTTGCTTGTTTTCATATTTTGACTGAGTTTTACTGGTACTTGCTTATTTTCTCCTCCAAGTAATAAGGGAAAAAACAAATAAAAGCATTAAAAACGAGTTTACTGCCCTTTTCCCACTGTATATGTATTTTATTTATTTGCCCACTGATTTGTGACTCTACCCTTGCTACTTATTTATTCATCACTGTTAAAAGAATGGTCTACTTGAATCACTTGCTCAAATCGATAAAATGTGTTTCTACAAAAAAAAAAATGTAGGGTAGAGAAAGGATCCCTAAGTTTAAATATGCATCATATCACTTAGAGGGGGAAAAAAAAACTAGTGGAAAATATTTATAGCTTTTCTTTTTCTATGGGGGGATGTGAGAATCCTAGTATGAAGGAGACCTTCGTGTAGCCAGAGGCCATGACTCCGTGTTTGGACTGACTCTGCAACATTAGCTTCTAGTTAATGGGAACTGTCAGCTACAGTGCACCAGGCTGTCACTTTTATAGTGTACGTGTTAAAGCCAAAATGATGAAATTTAATTTCTCCTTGATATGCCACCATTCCCATTTCTAAAGCTATCAGAAATTATGGAAGGACTCAACATTCAAGGTAATCATTTCAAAGAAAATGACCAGAATCTTGTTATTGCTGTCGGTGATTCTATTATTATACCTCTGTATTCTTTTCAGAAGCATCATGGGAGCACACCAGTGTTGAAATATTTGCTTGTGTGATGCAAGGAAACTTCTTTATTTTTTAATTAAGGAAGGAAAAAAAGGGGAAAGGCAAAATAATGAAATGTAAGAGGTTTTTTTTATTGTTGTTGGATTTTTTAAAATATATCTTGGCTTTATCTGGGAAATAGGAAACATATCAGTGGCCATTCCCAGAGGTTTTTATCATAAATGTTGTATTTTAAATAGATACAGTACAAGCTTCTGGCACTGTTGACCTTGTAATATGGTAACATATGTAGTAGTGCTGTGTTTATTTTTTTAAATATGCTTCAGGATGGAAACAAATTTCATTTATTTTTCATATCTGAGCTAGGATACCTACTCATAAATTATCCACTAAAAATAATGAAGCTGACTTGTGCCTTGAATAACAAATTTCCAACACTTGATCTATTTAGTTGCTTTAGATAAGGAACCATCAAGTTTTTTGTTTACTTAAATTTTATTTTTAATACCTTTATTTATTGGATAGGGACAGCCAGAAATCGAGAGGGGAGGGTGAATTAGAGGGGGGGTAGATAACATAATGGTTAAGCAAAGAAACTCTTGTGCCTGAGGCTGTGAAGTCCCAGGTTCAATCCCCCGCAACACCATAAACCAGTGCTGAGCAGTGCTCTGGTAAAAAAGAAAAAAATAAATAATATAAAATAATAAATAAATAAAATAAGGGGCCAGGTGGTGGCGCTCCTGGTTAAGCTCACACAATACAATGCACAAATCCCTGGTCCCCACCTGCAGCGGAAAAGCTTCAGGAGTAGTGAAGCAGGACTGCAGGTGTCTCTCTCACTTCCCCCCTGTCTATCTTCCCCTCCCCTCTCAATTTCTCCATGTTTCTATCCAATAATACATTTTAAAGGATAAATAAACTATTAAAATTTTTAAAAGAGAGAGAGGGAGACACCTGCAGCACTGCATAGATATATTCGCATAGCTTTCCTCCTGTAGGTGAGGACTAGGAAGCTTGAACCTTGATCTTTGCACATTGTAACACATGTGCTTAGCCAGGTGAACCACCACCCGCCCCCCTCCCCATCAAGTTTTATATGGTGCTTAAATTGGAAAGAGTATAGATTCAAGCAGTTCCTATAATTATGATTTTCTTTTTTTTTCCCTCCAGGGTTATTGCTGGGCTTGGTGCCTGCACCATGAATCCACCGTTCCTGGAGGGCATTTTCCCCCCTTTTGTTGCCCTTGTTGTTGTAGCCTTGTTGTGGTTATTATTATTGCCATTGTTGATGTTGTTCCTTGTTGGATAGGACAGAGAGAAATGGAGAGAGGAGGGGAAGACAGAGATGGGGAGAGAAAGATAGACACCTGCAGACCTGCTTCACCGCCTGTGAAGCGACTCCCCTGCAGGTGGGGAGCCGGGGGCTCCAACTGGGATCCTTACACTGGCCCCTGCACTTTGCGCCACATGCGCTTAACCCACTGCGCCACCGCCCGACCCCCCCCCCATGATTTTCTTTTTTAAGTTAACTTCAGATATTATATCAAAAGTAAATATTGGGGGGCATATTCAAATTGAGGGTCAGTTTGGAAATTAGGTTTATGAATGCACACAAAGATTTATTTTTAAATTTTTTAAAAAAATTATTAATTTACTTCATTTGATAGAATAGAGAGAAATTGAGAAGGAAGGGGAAGAAGAGAAAGGAAGAGTGAGACAGAGAGACCTTCACCTGTATTTCACCACTCATGAAGCTTCCCTCCTGCATGTGGGGGGTCGGGGACTTGAACCTGGGTCCTTGTGCATAACAATGCATTCACTTAACCAGGTGTGCCACACACATACACATACCTCACAAAACATTTCCTATGGGAGTCTGGCGGTTAAGTGCACGTGGCACAAAGTGCAAGGACTGGCGTAAGGATCTGGGCTCCCCACCTGTAGGGAGTAACTTCACAGGCGGTGGTCTCCAGGTGTCTATCTTTTTCTCTCAAGTGTCTGTCTTCCCCTCCTCTCTCCATTTCTCTCTGTCCTATCCAACAATGACGACATCAATAACAACAACTATAATAACTACAACAGTTTTTTAAAAAGGGCAACAAAAGGGAATAAATAAATAAATATTTAGAAAAAACCATTTCCTATGTGTGCTTTCTTTTTTATAACCTGATACAATGTGATATTTTATCTCTTTTACTGGAGAAGTAAGCATAGATCATAAATGTCAGTTTGTTGATACTGAGTCTATCTGGATTTTAGAAAGTAGGGTGAAATTCATACTATTGAATCATACTAAATCAAGAAAATAAGTTTTTAAAGTATAAACTTTAATTTTATGATTTTTTCCATTTTCTAATTTTAAATTTAAAAATGGCTCGCCATTAGTCATTCTTCTCACCTGATTTTTATTCTTAATGAGTCATTTAGTTCTTTGTTTTGTTCAGGATACTATTTTAGTTGCTTTGTGTTTTTGTATGGGAGAAGGCGCATCCTATGTTGCTAGTTGCTTAGTTCCATATATCCTGTGGTGATTTAGTTTATGTGTAGGGATATTAGATTATTTTGTTGGTTAGACACCTGCAAATTTCTTTACCACCTGTGTGGTGACCCCCCTGTATTTGGTGAGTCAGGGGCTCAAACTATGATCCTTGTACGAGTCCTTGCACTTTTTACTATGTGTACTTAATCTAGTGTATCACTGCCCAGCCCCCGGTAAGGTTATTTTTTATTTTGTCTTTATTACCATTGAGTTTATTTTTGGGACTTAGTGCTGGTACTAAGAATTCACTGCTCCCAGTGGCTCTTTTTCCTTTATGTTTGTTATTTTACTAGATAGGACAGATAGAAACTGAGAAGGATGTGTGTGCCTGGGGGGGGGGGGTTGAAAGGGCTAGACAAAGAGAAATACTGGCAGGCCTGCCTCACCACTTTTGTTTTTTGCCTCCAGGGTTATTGCTGGGGTTTCCTTGTCTGCACTACGAATCCACTGCTCCTGGAGACTATTTTTCCCCCTTTTGTTGCCCTTGTTGTTTATTGTTGTTGTTGTTATTATTGTTGTTGTTATTCCTATCGTTGTTGGATAGGACAGAAAGAAATTGGGAGAGAAAGACACCTGCAGACCTGCTTCACCTCTTGTGAAGCGACGCACGCCCCCCCGCCCCTGCCGCAGGTAGGGAGCTAGGGGCTCAAACCAGGATCCTGAAGCCAATCCTTGCGCTTTGTGCCATGTGTGCTTAACTCTGCGATACCGTAGTCTGGCCCCCACTTAACCACTCTGGAAGCTTTCCCACTATAGATGGGAAGTGGGGTCTGGAACCTGGGTCCTTGTGCATGGTAACCTGTGCACTCAACCAGGTGCATCACTACCGTACCTTTTACTTTAACTCTTTTGAGTAATTGACTGTGGGCTATTGGTTGTCTTGGAGTAAATGTATGAGAAACATTTGTAAGATCAATTCTGGTGTAATAAGGGAGACGTGTTCCAGCTTGGTGTAACTTCAGAGCAGACATAATATCTTCTCCTGATAGTATTGTGCTGAAGATTATATAATTCTGAATGGTAATGATTTATAGGCTGTAAAAATGTACGATAAAATAATTGAAAATATTTCAATTTTAATAACTTTGGTTTTGTCTTGGATGTAGTGACTGTTTGAAAATAATAAAGACACTGTTGTCTTTGGACAGTTTTCATGGTTTCATTAAATAAAAAAAAGGAAATGGAAATAGACTTATTTTGGCAAATTTGGTACTTGTTGCATAGACACCTTCAAAAATTTGAGTCATAATTTTGATGCTATAAAAACCTTATTGTAAACACATTACATAATATTTTTCCTTTTATATTTCCCTTCTTAACTAACTAGAGATATAATAGTAATTTATAATATTTTAAGAGGGGTCTAATTCTATACCATTCAAAGCACCAAAGTTCTGTGCCCTCCACCCTACCCTATTGATAACCACCATAGTTCTCCCAAACTCACATATGGGTTGACTATATATATGTATGTTTCAAGTTCATGTGTTTCAGTTCTCTATATTCCACATATCTTTGAAATCATCCCGTAGTTGTTCATCACTTTCTTACTTCCTTCACTAAGCATAATCACTGCCATTTCCATTCATTTTGTTCCAAAGAACACAAAATATGATATATATTTTTTAAGATTAATTTCTTTTCCCTTTTGTTGCCCTTGTTTTTTTACTGTTGTTGTAGTTATTATTGTTGTTGTTATTGATGTTGTCATTGTTAGATGGGACAGAGAGAAATGGAGAGAGGAGGGGACATCAAAAAGGGGGAGAGAAAGATAGACACAGGCAGACCTGCTTCACCACCTGTGAAGCGACTCCCCTGCAGGTGGGGAGCTGGGGGCTCGAACCAGAATTCTTATGCAGGTCCTTGCACTTTGTGCCACCGGTGCTTAACCCGCTGCCTGGCTCCCAACATATGACATTTTTAACTGCTGAGTAATGTTCCTCTGGGTATATGTCCCATTAATTTTTTATAAGACTCAAATGAATTATTACTCCATTGTTAAGGGCTTTATTTCCCCCTACTCTGTCTAAATATTAGTCATAGGATTTTTCTTTCACACTTGAATTTTTTTCGTGTTTTATTTTGTATTAGTGATTTAATACTAATTTACAAGATTGTAATTGACTCCATATAGTTCCCACCACCAGAGATCTGTGTCCCTTCCCCTCCATTGGAAAATTCCTTGTTGTTTATCTCTCTGGGACTATGGACCAAAATTCTTTTTTGGGATGCAGAAAGTGGGAATTCTGATTTCTGTAGTTGCTTCTTTGCTGGACATGGGCATTGGCAGGTTGATCCATACCCGCAGACTGTTTCTATCCTTCCCTAATAAGGTAGGGCTCTAGAGAGATGAAGTTCTAGGACACACTGGTGAAGTCATCTGCCCAGAGACATCAGGATGGAATCATAGTAGTATCTGGAACTTGGTGACTGAAATGCAGTAAGCTGGAAAGCAGGACAGAATGTTTAATAAATAGGAGCCATAAAGTAGTAATAGAGCAGATGAGTGGAGGGACCTTAGGGTAGGAGGAAGCTAGGAAGTCTGTTTTAGGGGTAGTCCTAGGAGCATATGTCTTTTTTTTTTTTTAATAATGATTGGCAAGACCGTAGGCTAAGAGGGGTACAGTTCTCACCACCAGAGTTCTGTAACCCAACTCCTCCATTGGAAGCTTTCCTATTTTTTATCCTTCTGGGAGCGTGGTCCCAGGATCACTATGGGAAGCAGAAGGTGGAAAGTCTGGCTTCTGTAATTGCTTCTCCACTGGACATGGAAGTCAATCCATACTCCCAGCCTGTTTCTTTTATTTTTATTTATTTATATTTTTGGGGGGGGAATTAATGTTTTACATTCAACAGTAAGTACAATAGTTTGTACATGCATAACATTCCCCAGTTTCCCATATAACAATACAACCCCCACTAGGTCCTCTGAATACTTCTTGGACCTGTATTCTCCCCACCCTCCCACCCACCCCAGAGTCTTTTACTTTGGTGCGATACACTCCCAGCCTGTTTCTGTTGTTCCTTAGTAGTATGGTTCCTTCCGGGTATGGCTTCTTTTCCTATTCCTTTAAAGGTGAGGGAAACAGGACCTGAATTCCTCAGTGCTTGCCAAAGTCTCTCCTTTGTCAGTGATCAGGCAAAAACAAAGGTTCCTGGTTACAAAAGTTCCAGATGGGATTCAGGAATCTCTAGTCATCTTTCCCTAGCATTTCCCCCTCTGGGAATATCAACAAGAATTTTTTTTGGTGGTGCAGAAGAAGGATTTCTAGCTTCTGTAATTGCTTTTCCACTGGATATGGACGATAGCCAGTTGATCTATAGCCCTAGCCTGTCTCTGCCTTTCCCTAAGAGGGCAGTGTTCTGGAATGGTGATATTCTAGAACACATTGATGAGGTCATTAGCCCTGGGAAGTCAGTACAGGATCATAGTAGCATTGGGAATTTGGTGACTGCAAGGCAGTAAAATATAAAGCAGGACAAAATGTTTAATAAACAGGGACCAAAGAAAAGGATTACATCACTCTGGTACATATGCTGCCAGGGATTGAACTGGGGACTTTCTGCTTGAAAGCCTAATTCTTTATCCACTGAACCACCTCCTGGGTCATTATTCAGGGCTGAAGACAACTTCCAAAGTGGCAGATACCACACTATTACCACTAAGTTAGCATCTCCCTTGGGCCAGTAAGATAGGTCACTTGGATAGAGCACTTGCTTTGTCATACATACAGCTCAGGTTTGAGTTTGGCCCCATCACACCGAGGGAAGGTTTGGTGCTATGGTATCTTTTTATTTCTCTATATATTTCTTTTCTCCTTTCTTCCTTTCTTCCTTTCTTTCTTTCTTTCTTTCTTTCTTTCTTTCTTTCTTTCTTCCTACCAAAACACTGCTCAGCTGTGGCTTATGGTGGTACAGTATATCAAAAGGAAACAGACGTCCTGAGCCTTAGGCATAAGAATCTCTCAGCATAACCATTATGCTATCTACCCACCCCTCTGTCTCTTTCTATCTTTGTCTTTCTCTCTGAAAAAAAACCTGCCTGAAGTTGTAAAGTCACAGTGACAGCCAGACTCTGTGGCCCTTCCCCAAATTACTAAAGCCCAAATCAGTATCTCTCTTTCTTCTACTTTAATGATATTCATTATTTATACCTGTCCTCAGAAATAACCTTCCAAAGAGGTGTTATCCTATAAAAGCAGTTTATAATAGAAGCTTTTTGTGGTATTTTTCTTAATAAAAGGATTGTGTCTTATTATCTATTTTTTAAAGATCAATCATTTGACTATAAAAGAATACTAAGCAATATTTTAACTATACATACACACTCATATACTTATATATACTCCACATTAATTCACTTAGCCAAGAAATTTTCCAACTGTTTTAGGAATCATTTTAAACTAATAAAATAATAAGCACATAAGCATTCATGCATGCAAGTCCACACTATAGCTCCTGAAATAGACAACCCATTGTTTTGTAAACAAAGTGACAGTAGATGCTATTAGAATAAGCTGACTTCACAACCCACTTGTTGCTTCATGTGTCTCTGCTACTTGTTCTGACATCATCTCTCAAATCCTGAAAATGAATCTGATATCAACACTGTATCCATTGTAGATCCTTGCTAGTAACTAGAGAATGCAAGCAGACACATCATACATCAAAGCTTTTGCCTGTGCTGTTTGGAAGAGAACTGAAAAGGAACATCTAGACTCATAATTTTAAACATAATCCTGTTACTCAGCTCTTTCACAAGGAAATACTGAAGACTGTGCTTTTATTTCTTGTGTTTTGAAAACATTTATGGGGGATTTTTATATTCCAGTTTTTCTTCCAAGAATGCTGAATCACAGCTGCTTTAATAGACTGAAGCAAGCTGACAGCCCACACACACAACCTGTTATCAAGACACTCTAAAAAAATATGTTCTATTTCTATGTGGTCAAGAAACTTGTGGGGTTTTTTTTTAATCTTTACCATAAAGCTCTCTCCAATTGAATCACCCTATTCAATATAGTGCATTCTTAGTAACAGCCACTTTTCCTTCAAGAGAGACTACAAGGGTAGTGTCTGTTTATTTAGCTGATCACTTACATCTTTGTTGCCCTGCATAGGGTCTCATTGTGCATGAAAGGCACTGAAGCTGCAACCCCCATCCCAAATGATTTGTGCAGTGTTTTTGAAAAACAAGTGTCCATGTAATGATTTTGCACTTTACATTTTTGTTTTAGCTTGTTACAATATTCCTTTATTTCCTGAAAGCAAGAGTTGAAATATCAAGAAGATATAAATTTTATATGATTTCTGTATTGCTAAGTTGTTTTGGTGAAACGTAGCTACTGTCGATAGCTATTTAATCCATAGGTGATATGGGCAAATTGAGTTCTTCAGCTGTGAATTTTTTTTTTTGCCTGCGGGCTTATTTCTGGGGCTCAGTACCTGCACTATGAATCCACTAATTCTGGTAGGCCATTTTTTTCCCCATTCTGTTGCCCTTGTTGTTGCATAGGACAGAGAGAAATGGAGAGAGGAGGGGAGAGAAAGACAGATACCTGAGGATTTGCTTCACAGCTTGTGAAGGGATGACCATCAACCCCCACCCCCGCCCTGTTTTGCCACTTGTGAAGAGACCCCACTCCCCTCTACAGGTGGGAAGCCGGGTGTGGGGGTGGGTGGGGTCCAACCGGGATCCTTATGCTGGTCCTTGTGCTTTGGGCCATGTGCACTTAGCCTGCTGTGCTACTACCCAGTCCCCAGAGTGGTATATTTTGAGGGAAAAGGAGACTTTTTGGTCCTTTGGAAACCAGTATTTGATCTTGACTCTACTAAATAATATTATTTATTTCCACTAATTATGTCCTACCTTGTGTCCCATGCTTGCTTATAAATGGAATAGCTTGAAAAATAGCTGTTTTCTGCTTTTTAGACTGAGTTACATGGTTTCAGTGATTTTTTTTCTTTTGCCTCCAGGGTTATTGCTGGGACTCAGTGCCTGCACTACAAATCCACTGCTCCTGGAGGCCATGTTCCCCCCTTTTGTTGCCCTTGTTGTTGTAGCCTTCTTGTGGCTATTATTGTTGTTGATGATGTCGCTCGTTGTTGGATAGGACAGAGAGAAATGGAGAGAGGAGGGGAAGACAGAGAGAGGGAGAGAAAGATAGACATCTGCAGACCAGCTTCACTGCCTGTGAAGCGACTTCCCTGCAGGTGGAGAGCCAGTAGCTCGAACTGGGATCCTTATGCCGGTCATTGAGCTTTGTGCTACGTGCACTTAACCTGTTGCGCTACCGCCTGATCTCCGGTGTCAGCGATTTCTACCAAAATTCGGTTCAAATAATTTGAACTTTTCAAATACTTTGGCCCTGTCCCTTGGTCCTCAAGTCTATGTCCATTTACCCTTGAATGATCTTATCTTGGTTACTTTTTGCATTTTGTTCATCTTCATGGGCTTCCCCCCACTTAGCATCTTGTATTATGGCCAAACATGCTTCTTGCTCATTTGTTTTGATGATTTTTTTTTTTAGCATATTTGAAACCTCATCATTCTGGGTCATTTTATCAGAGAGATGGAAATACTCTCTAACACTAGAGCTTCATGCAGTGCCATAGCGCTTCCTATGGGGGGGGGGGGGTACTGGAGCTCAAATCTGGACCACACACATGGCAAGGCTCATGCATGTCGTATCAGGTGAGCGATCTATCTGACCCCCATCTGCATGTCATAGTCTTTTGGTTTTCAAAACTTTATTTTATTGAAAAAGTTATTAAATTTGAATTGCATAGTAATTGGGTCAAGGGGTGGTGCACCCAATAGAAAGCACATGTTAATTAAGATAAGCAAGGATCCGAGTACCAGCTTCCAGTTCCACCTGCAGTGGGGAGACTTTATGAATGGTGAAGCAGTCCTCCAGGTATCTCTCTTTCATTCCCCAGCTTTTCCATTTCTTTCTCTCTCAATCTCTCTCCATCTCTATCTAATAAAATAAAATGATTACATAGTAATCTTGACTATATAACAATGTGGTTATGTTGTGACAACACTTTTAATAATTGAAAAGTTATTTATTCCCAATACTTATTTCATTGAAATGTCATGGAGAGAAATGGGAATTCATTTGTCCTGAGAGTGAAAGGGATGAATAAAGGAGAAAGAAAATAATAGTTGAGAGCACTTAAAGTCTTATTAAGGTAAAAGTCACCAGATAAAATTCTCAAGAATCATCTCTCAAGGTACAGAAATGTGAAAATCCACAACATGAGGCCCTTGTGATCCCCCCCTCAAAGAATATTTACAGGTAGCATAAAAAGGAACAAGAGTTTTAATAGCACTTATAGCTGTACTTCATGAAACTCTTGGAAATGTTGGTTTTTTCAGTTATAAATTGTGATTATATATCTCACAGGATGAAACAAGGTACGTAATGAAGGTTGTATATAATATCTTCTGAATAAAATTGAGGATGAGAAGCCTTTTGATAGGATGAATATTTAACTTCATTTCTCTCTAGCTCTTTTTCAATGCCATTCATTTTTTTTTTTTCCTGCTTCCATGGTTATTGCTGGGGCTCGGTGCTGGCATTAGGAACAAACCGGTCCTGGTGGCCTTTTTTTTTTTTATATAATTATCGGATAAGACAGAGAAATTGAGAGGGGAGAGGAAGATAGAGAGGGAGAGAAAAACATAAACACCTGCAGACCTGCTTCACTGTTTGTGAAACTACCCCCCTGCAGGTGGAGAGCCGGGGGCTTGAACCAGGATCCTTGAGCTGGTCCTTTCGCTTTGTACTATGTGCGCTTTACTCAGTTCACCACTGCCCAGACCTCTCCAAGGCCATTCTTATTCTTTCAATTCCACCTTCTCTGTTGTGAATTTAGCAGACTTCCCTACATTTTAAGGTTCTGCTTAGATGCTGTTGGTTTGGTCTAATCAGGTTCCATCTCCACACACTGTATTTCTCATCACAGTTTCCTCACTTGAGAAATATATGCCATTTATCATATAGGTGCATAAGGAACAGTTCAGGGTTAAGTATAATCTGAACGAAGAGAGAAGTATAAAGCAGCTTTTACTGATACTGCTAGTAATCTCATTTTTATAACACAAAAATGACACTTTATAGAGTATTTTATATGTGCTAGGAACTATTCTAAAAGTGTGAATGTATGATTTCCCTTAAGTTTCATTATAAACTCAAAATGCAGATACTATTATCACTTTGCCATTTATATAGAAGGAAACTGAATCCTAGACTGTGAAAATTAGCTTTCTGCAGATCAAAAGCTTGTAAGTGCTAGATATGAATGCAGGAAATCTGGGTATAGAGTTCTTTTTCCTTGATGCTTTGTTATTCAGTTCCTACTCTGGGCTAAGAATAATGCTTGAAGCTTTATGTCAATATTTATCGTATTTAGATTTCATAGACCTTTGGGAGGAAAGTAGTCACTGGGGAAGAAAAGACTTATTGGGATTTCCAGAATAAAGTTTTAGGGCAAAACCTATGAAGGTCCAGGTGTCTGTTATCACACGTGACCCAACTATAATCTATGTGCTACAAACAAATATTAGGTGTCTTATTTAGTAGATGGGACCATCAGATTGCTCATATACAAAATGAACACTGTCTGTTGTCAGCTATTGTGTTAGAGCTTTTGATTTTACATCTAGTTTATTATAGGGAATTTTTCTAGTATCACGAGATTGCGGCTAATGGAGTCAAAACAGACAGTGAGTAGGTATCCATAATTGACACTATTAAAGAGTGTTGGAAAGATTGTCAGTATTTAGTAGTCATTAGAGTTAAATCCCATGACCTAGACTTGATCGAGTGTTGCTCTGGAAACGGACGCATTTGACTTGCTTTTCCTAGTAAATTCTTTTTCTTAGGCTAAATACCTCGGACGCATTTGTACTATTCGCTAGAACTGCCTGTGACACTTTAATCATGGAAACAATTATCTGACCACTGGATGCCACTGTTGCTCAACCAGAAGTCACAAAATGGGAATTCCTGTGGCAATGCAATATTAGCCAGTTAAAGACCATTATAACTCTAAGTGATTATATTTATGCTTCCAAACTACTTTTCCTGATAACTGCAATATCTCTGTCTGAACTCCAATACCTTTATCTGCAGGCAGGTAGTGAGAAAACATAAAAGATAGCAGTGAATTTTGGGGTATATTTTACTTTCAACTTTTCTGTTATAAAAATACTTTTTGTTCCTGCTTAGTGTACTGTAGCTGACAATCTCCATTAGTTATCAGCTAATGTTGCAGAGTAAGACCAAACAAGGTGTCATGGCCTTAAGCTATTAGAAGGGCTTCTTCATACCAGCAAAGACCCTGGGGTGAAAATATTTTGCATGAACAACCATTGCAATATCATTCAGTCTCATCAAGCACTGCATTACAGGTTAAGAGAGTTATAAATGTTCCAGTCTTTATAATAGGTGCAAATATTAAATGTAACTGTATTGTGTGCCTTTAAAAAAAAAACCAGCATAAAATTGTGTGTGCTTGAAAAGACCAGACAAGGTTTGAGAGTAAAAAGCTGAATTAATAAATAAACATAAGGTCAGTTTAGGAACAACCATAATTGCTTTCTATGACAAGATTTGCATAGCAAACACTTCTGATTAGTGTACAGTGAAGGCCACAGGAGTGGGAACCAACTTCAACATCTTTTCAGAATCTGTGCCTTCCAATATTAGGTGTAGTTTAGCCAGCACGATTAGTCATTGTTTGCTGAAAGGCAGATAGAGCCACAGTTCCTATTTAAATATTTGAAATCATTTTTTTTTTTCATCTTGCCAGCAGTGTTGATTTTATTTATGTGGTTAAAAAAAAAGTGTCCATTTTATCTGAGTTGTGAATTTCCATTTACTTGAAACATATTTACAGACTAGTCAGAAGAATTTCACCAGATTGACTATTTTCAAGTCATAAATTTTAATAAATAATGCAATTCCCTAGCTTTGTAGAACATTTTATTTACCTAAAATATATTTTCTTATTGTTTTAAAGTATAGTGACTTTATGACCTGTTTCTTGATTGCCTTTGTAGTTAAGTTATTACTATCATTGTTTTTACATAGAAATACAATGATTAATACTATTCCTTATTAGGAAGAAAAGTATAATTATTTCTATGAAAAACATGATTATATCGGGGGAATGAATACATATGAAAAAGCATAAGAGAAGCAGCTTGTGATATATCTAGAAATAGTTCCTTTGAAATTTTTAAATGTCATTGCCACACACTAGAGTAGAAAAAAATGCAACAAAGTGCTAATTATTTTAGATAATAGATTTTCATTTTATAGCAAAAAAAAAATAGGTAAAATTGTGGCTAAATGGGTAGATACTTACGTACAGATAAGTATATGTATATCCATTCCACAGCAAATATGAAAAGATAAGCTATGTTTTCATGTAATCATATAAGGAAATGAAAATTTAGTTTTGAATTTAGTGGTTAATGCTGTCACTGGTTCAGGCTTTGTGAGAGTTGCAATTCAAGGAACTCAGTAATAGTATTCAGAACAGTCTACTAAAAAAAATATGGGGGTGTGGTCATTAGCGCAGCGGGTTAAATGCACATGGCACAAAGCACAAGGACCAGCTAAAGGATCTCGGTTCTAGCCCCTGGCTTCCCTCCTGCAGGGGGGTCGCTTCACAAGCAGTAAAGCAAGCCTGCGGGGGTCTATCTTTCTCTCCCTCTCTCTGTCTTCCCCTTCTCTCTCGATTTCTCTCTGTCCTATCCAACAATGACAAAAATAACAACAATGACGATAAACAACAAGGGTAACAAAAGGGGAAAAACTAGCCTACAGGAGCAGTGGATTCGTAGTGCAGGCACCAAGCCCCAGCTTATAACCCTGGAGGTAAAAATATTTATATATTAGTGAGATAGAAGATTACTTTCAGTAAAATATGTCACATTTTCTCAATGTGTAGGGATACCTGTAAATACAATAATATAGTAAAATAAGTCGTAGTTCCATTTGCCTAAAAGTATTAAATTTCTTTTTTGGTCTCCAGGGTTATTGCTGGGGCTCAGCCCCTGCACCATGAATCCACTGCTCCTAGAGGCCATTTTTCCACCTTTTGTTACCCTTGTTGTATAGCCTTGTTGTGGTTATTATTTTTGTTGTTGATATCATTCCTTTTTGGATAGGACAGAGAGAAATGAGAGAGGAGGGGAAGACAGAGAGGGAGAGAGAAAGATAGACACCTGCAGACCTGCTTCACTGCCTGTGAAGCGACTCCCTGCAGATGGTAAGCTGGGGGGCGTCGAACAGGGATCCTCATACCCATCCTTCCACTTTGGGCCATGTGCGCTTAACCCGCTGCGCTACTTACTGCCCGACCCCACAAAAAATATTAATTTAATAAAGACACATTAAGTCATATTAAATAGACCTCTCCTATAACTTAAGTATAAAATAATTAATCACAAGTGTTATATTTTATTTCTTTTTAGATCAATTTTTGGGGACTAACGGTTTATACCCAATTGTTTTATTTATTTATTTATTTGCAGTATTTGATTTGGCAAAGAATTGCTTTCTCCATCAGTGGTTACACAAAAATAACTGTATAAAAACTATATGGATTGAGTATGTGTGTACTAAGGTAATCCTTAGTACTTTACATAATAATACCTGGTAATCTGAATTTCTGGACAATATGCACAACATAAGCAAACTTATTAATGGCAGTACTTTATATAGTGTAAGCACATGTTACATGGAGGTACGTAGTGGAATATGTCTTTATTAAACAATTACCCAGGGCAATATATACTGCCTATAGTTGTATTTTATTTTAGAAGTAACATCAGCTCATTATGAGAAACCAAAAGTGCAGCATGGCATTGCATAATATTAATGCAGTGATTTTAAAATAGACCTTGTATTTGGCAAAGTCTGTATTGTTAAAATTTGATTATGTAAATGTTTCCTATTCCAGTTAAATAAGGGATACTTGAAAAGATAATTCGTTTTAAAAATATTTTAAATATTTATTTATTTTCCCTTTTGTTTCCCTTGTTTTTTATTGTTGTTATTATTGTTGTTGTTATTGATGTCATTGTTAGAATGCAGGTGGGGAGCCTGGGCTCGAACCTGGATCCTTACTCTGGTCCTTGTACTTTGGGCCATGTGTGTGCTTAATCTGCTGCACTACCCCTCGACTCCCAAAAAAGACAACTGATTTATATAGTTTTAGCTGTTTTCCTTACAAAAACTATTTTTATAACTGTAGAGCTTTTTACCTCATATTCAAAATTGCCCAGTCTGATCTTCCTTTATTGTATACTAAAATTTAATGTTGTTTTTGTAAAGTTAAATATTATCACTGTTGTATTTATATCTTTCTTTTAAAGTGTAGCTTTGGCACCGTTGCATGTTACTTACATGCTGGTTGTATCAGCAGTTTACATATTCAAAGATGGATGTTAATTAAATTATTCATGGCTTCTTTTCTTAAGCTGTAATTTATGACCTCAAAAAGCAAAGATATACCAACCAGTATTTGTTTTTGTGGAGTCTTTATTGATCTTTATGCAAGTCAATAGGGAACACAATTATAGATCTAGCAATATGAATTAATAAGATCTATAGATATGGAGGCTTGGAGGTAGCACACTGGATTAAGCGCACATGGCGTTTGAAGCGCAAGGACAGGCGTAATGATCCTGGTTATAGGCCATACCCCACACCCCCACCCATGTCCCAACATTGTGTGTTTTTTTTATGTTCCCTCCCTCTCTCAATTTCTCTAGGTCCTACCCAGCAATAACAACAAGGACAACAAAACAGGAAAAAAATGGCCTTCAGGAACAGTGGATTTGGATTCGTATGCAGGCACTGAGCCCCTGCAATAAGTCTAGAAGTAAAAAAAAAAAAAAATCTGTCAGACACAAATGCAGCGGATTAAGCATCTGTGGCCGAAAGCTCAAAGATAGCATGAGGATCTGGGTTCGACCCCCCAAATCCCCACCCACGGGGAGTCGCTTCACAGGAGGTGAGGCAGGTCTGTAGGTGTCTATCTTTCTCTCCCTCTCTCTGTCTTCCCCTCCTCTCTCCATTTCTCTCTGTCCTATCCAACAACAATGAAATCAATAACAACAATAAGAACTACAACAGCAATAAAAACATCAAGGGCAACAAAAAGGAAATAAATCAATATTTTAAAAATCTTTTAAAAATCTGTAGATATTAATAAGAATTCCTCTGTATAAAATGTATAAATATAATTCTTTTTATTAGAAAGTGCTCTCATTATCAAATGTGATTTTTAGACATTTCTTTAGATCTAATTTGTATTTATGTGTTTATTTATTTACCTCCAGTGTTATCTTTGGGGCTCAGTGCCAGCACTAGGAGCCACTGCTCCAAGCATCCATCATCCCCCCACCCTGGCCTATTTTACTGTGTAGGACAGAGAGAAATTAGGTGGGAGGGGGAGATAGGGAGAGAAAAAGATAGACAACTGCAGACCTGCTTTACTGCTTTTGATGCTCCCCTTTGTAGGTGAGAAGCAGGGACTTGAACCTGGGTCCTTATGTCGGTTCTTAGGCTTAGTACAATCTGTGCTTAACCAAGTGGACCACTGCCTGACTCCCTTTATTGTTATATTTTACTAGGGCACTGCTTAGCTCTGGTGATGCTGAGAATTGAACCTGGGACTTTAAAGCTTCAGGCATGGAAGTCTCTTTGTGTAACCATTATGCTATCTCCCCACCCTAGATCTAATATTCATAATAGTACATTCTGTGATTCAATAATTCTAGTAACTTCTCTCCTGGATTCTCTCTACAGTTGAATTATATTAAATAGTTTGGAAC
Source organism: Erinaceus europaeus (assembly GCF_950295315.1). Classification (NCBI taxonomy): domain Eukaryota; kingdom Metazoa; phylum Chordata; class Mammalia; order Eulipotyphla; family Erinaceidae; genus Erinaceus; species Erinaceus europaeus. The sequence continues at coordinate 22,272,570 of NC_080168.1, forward strand.
TTGAAATATTCTCTGAGATACATAACCTGGGAAAGTAGAATATTGTGATTTGTTTGAGACCAGGGCCAAAAAATAAACATGCCCTAAGTCTTGGGCTTCATAATAAAGTTTCTAGCACTGAAGAAAGGGCTGGTAAGAAAGGGACCAAGAGAACTGGTGCCAGGCTACTAAATGTACTGATAAAAGAAGATTCAGGGCAGGGGTAGATAGCATAATGGCTATGCACACATTCTCATGCCTGAGGCTCCAAAATCCCAGGTTCAATTCCATATACCACTGTAAACCAGAGTTGAGCAGTGCTCTGGTTTAAAAAAGAAAGAAAGAAAGAAAGAAAGAAAGAAAGAAAGGAAGGAAGGAAGAAAGAAAGAAAGAAAAAAAGTGAAGATTCAACAAGTTTAGGATCCTTTTCTGAATTATTAGAAACTTTCTGGTCATGAGATTCATCCATTCCCATACAGATCTGAGGAGGAAAAATGCATGGTTTCTATATGATTATTTCAGTTGACTATTTGGCAAGCAGGAATCTGAAAAAAATTCTTTTAAGAGTTTGTGTGACCATTGTCAGAGTAACGTCCATTTTTGTGTACCTAGCAAATATAACTTCAGATTCTTTTGAGAATTCTTTATATTAACAGGAACAAGATTAAAGCTCTTTGTCAATTTAAGAATCTAGAAGGGCCTCAGCATAACATAAGAGGTTGCTTGGGAAAGAGACAAAAAATAATTGATACATTTTTAATAATTTTCTTGGGGTCTTAATGGTTTATAGTACAATTGTTGACCTATGAGTACAATTTCTCATCTTTCTATGATAGGCATCTGCAGAACATTGTCACTCCCAACTTGGATCCATTTCTGCCATCATGTATTAGGACTCAAACACAATCTCCATGGTCTCCCTTTCCCTTTCTTCCCTTTCTTAGAGTACTGTGCTCCAGTCCAAGAAGAAACATGCTTTAGACTCATATGAAACATGAAGTAGACTCATATTCTCAATAAATAATTTCCCCAATAAGTCTATTTGTGAATATGCAGAAAAATTAAAAAGTCTCTTCTTTGTTTAATGTTGAAAACCCTTAATTGAGGGTTTACTATTTACAAACAAGTAGAGAAAAGTTATTTGGTACACAATACTTAGTTTTTAAGAAAAAATGTAAAACAGATATATAGCAACAAATGGTTTTACTAGAAAATCTTTTTTTTTTTTTTTTTGCATAACATAATTAGGAAGGACTGTTGTTCACAGGAATGAAATTGTTTCTCAGTTTTAGCCACACATAAAAAATATCTACAAGAACATGTACAGGCATTAATAAGTGAACATAAAAGCAATGTTTATTTATTTATGTTTGAATACTCCATCTTGGCACATAAAAAATTAAGTCTTACTTATGCATATAGAAAGAAAACAAAGGTCAAATGAATCTATTTGGGAGTTATGAGTTCAGCCATAAGGAAACAAGAAACTTGAAATGGAAACTGAAAAGTATGGGACAAATCAAGATAGCTCCCTTAATGGGTAATGATGACCTACATAACCTTTCTTTGACTAGAGAAGTTCTTTTACCATTTCACGCTCCTCTGGTTTCAGGTACTAGAAAACAGAAATCAACCTAGTTTAAGGAAAAAGGCTAAACAACTAAGCTACAGGAAGTTTAAATAGGATCCAACTCATTTGTTCCTTTCAAGTAGCTGTCATTCTCACTGTCTCACTGAACATTCCTATAGAGACAGGCCTGCTCTGGAATTTAATTTCTCAAAAGCAAAACTACCGATAAATGACAGAATATTAGCTTTTTTTTCCTCCCAGGCACAAAAATTCAAGGAAAAGACTCAGTGGATCCCACCTGCAGCTATAAAATTTTAGGAGCAATGAAGTGGTGCTGCAGGTGTCTCTCATCTTTTTTTTTTTTTTTTCTCCAGGGTTATTGCTGGGGCTCGGTGCCAGCAACAGGAATCCACTGCTCCTGGAGGCCATTTTTTCCCTCTTTTGTTGCCCTTGTTGTTGTAGCCTTGTTGTGGTTATTATTATTGTTATTGATGTCATAGTTGTTGGATAGGACAGAGAGAAATGGAGAGAGGAGGGGCAGACAGAAGGGGGAGAGAAAGATAGACGCCTGCAGACCTGCTTCACCGCCTGTGAAATGACCCCCCTGCAGGTGTGTGTGGAGGGAGCCTGTGGCTGGATCCTTATGCCAGTCCTTGTGCTTTGTGCCATGTGCACTGAACTCGCTTCACTACCACCCGACCCCCCATCTCTCATCTTTGTCTCTCTATCCATTTATCCATCTCTATCTTCCCCTCTTATTTTCTACTTTAGACAAATGACGACCATGAATAGTGAAATCATGCAGGTTCTAAATCCCAGCTACAATCTAAGCACCTTACCTGGTCTATCTTGACTTTTATTCAGTCCAGCTTAGAAGAATGCAGTTGGGATTTGTGCTGTGGAGGCAGAATCAAGTTAAAAAATGTAAAAATGAGGAAAGTTCAGTTATCAGGGGGGAAAAAAAAAGGTACTGAATGGATCACTCAGGTTGTCATCTGTGGTTTGCTATGTAACACATGAGGGTATTCTTATTTTTTTTTAGCATGCATACAATAGCAACACGTATTAGTTAACTAAATTCATATCAATAATATACTATACAGGGGACTGAAGAAATAGAGATTCATCTCGGAACTCCTCTAGCAATCCAGTGATTGTGAGCCTTTCATATCAAGCAGCAAGTCTTCCCTATATTAGTGTTCCTCTTTTTATGATAAATCAGTTGAGATTGGGAGCAAATTAAAGCTAATAATTAATCTTGTCTCTAGACTATGACTTCTGATTTTCACTTTTCCAACATCTCCACAAGAAGTACCACCATCCTGCCTAAGTGTCTAAATCTCCTAACAAATTATTTGAATTATATTCTTATCTAGGACTGGTAGGCCAGTTAGCATGGGATGGAGAATGTATGCATGGAGTGGTGTTTTCATAACCATTCATTTTACAGGTTGCTGGCTATATATTGAACATTAAAAAGGTATCAATCATTGTTTCATTTTGTTAGAGCCAAGAAAATAGGGTTAAAGAAAAATAAACTGAAATTGAATTGGGTGATACGTTAAATGGGCAAACTAACATACAAAAAAGAAACACCTAATGTTTAAACTAACAGATATAGAGGAGATAAAATTGAAATTTTAAAAAGAAGTAGCTTTGGAGGCCAGGAAAATGGCTCAGTGGGCAGAATGCAGCATCTGCATACATAAGGTGCCTCGTTTGGCCCCTGACACCAAATATATCAAAATATTGATCTGTGCACACCTCCTCTCCTTCCCTCCCCCCACTAAAATAAATCTTAGGGGAAAAATGCAAGTGATTTCATGGAGCAGAGAAATGTGAGAGTCAACATTACCATCAGTGTATTTAAAGAGGCCACATAAAGAGACTGAATTAAAAAAAGTAGTAATAGCCAGTGGTTGATGAAAAGTAAAACAAACACAAAGACACTATGCACATTTTTGCTGCATTCAGTAACACTCTTATCAAGTCACTAGGCATAGGTTCTATAGCCTCTCTGCTGTTAGGATAAAAACAGTATGTTCAGTTAGTTTGGCCTCCTTTCTGTGCATTGTAAACACTGTGGCCCCCCAAAAGGGAAGTCTTGATGTTCCTAGGATGAGGTTGCCATTTCTTTCATTTTTCAGCTCTATGTATATCCTTTGTCTTTCCTTTGTAATTTTATTTGACAGTTAGCATTTAGTTCTCATTCATATTGAGTATGTTTTTTTTTTTAAGTGCATATTCTTAAGGGTTGAATCTATAGACAAAAGATAAAGAGGAGGGAAGGGAAGTTCCTACTGGTGAACAAGGATGCTGGATGGCTTGATTTTTGTTTCTTTGATATTTGTTATTTATATATTTGCTGCTTCTAGTGATACTGAGAAAGGGAAATAATTTATATATAGAATGCCCATGCAAACAGCAAATAACTGGCTAACCCCAGGAGGTTCTGGCCTTTGTCCAGGGTACAGTTTCAGAGCTGTGAATGGCAAGAATATGTACACAGATAAGAGCCAATCCCAGGATATTACAGATTGAGTAAAGCCCAGATACTCCCACAGCTAGCAATGACCATGAGTCTGGGGAGTGTGAATTGACAAAGTGAGAACAGGAAAGGTGTCTATAGCTGGATGTACAATAGAAGAAACGTAATCATTGGAAGTTGGCTATTTCCTGGTATAGCCTTTTACAATTCCTTTAGACTGAACACCTCTGGCGACAGTTTCTATACTCTTTGACCAATTTGTAATTTGGGATTTATAATGAGAATCCCCCCCCCCAACCAATTTGCTCGAGTACGAGGAAAAGGTTTAAAGCCTAATAAAGAGTAGAAATCAAAGAGAAGCTTTAATTTTTAGCTTTACTCGAAAGGAATGAGAGAAAAGAATAGGAAGCATGACAAAGTGTAGGTGAGAGGGGCATTTTGTGGGAGCAATTTTGCCCTTTCTATTATTTGTCTAGAAAGAGTCTAATCTGTGGCTGAGCACTGTGGGACAATAGATAAATGGTGACTTTCTTTATTAAAAAAAAAACTTTCTGTAAAATGCTCTTTTGCATCTTGGACCTCGGTTTCAGACTATGGCAATGGGTTAGTCTTTTTCAACCTAGTTTACCCCGCCTCCGCCTCCACCGCTCCCCTCCCGCGCTCCGCCCCCCTGCTTCTTGACAGGTGTTTTCCCAACTCCCAAGGTCTAAGATTTTGGGGAGTGGTTGCGCCAATAAGATTTTTCTTTGGGGTGTTGGGGCGGGGGGAGCGGGAGAAAAGGCGTGGCCAGCTGGGTCAGAGCGGGGGCGGGGTCTGCCCGGCGAGCAGATCCAGCCTGGTTGCGTGGAGGGTTGTTTTATTCACCCTCCTCCCCCTCCCTTCCCCCCCCTCCTAGACTCTTATTAATTTCTCTGTGGGGCTGCAGCTGGAGACCGCGGAGCGTTGGAAATGACGCTCGGAGCTTTAATTACCGCAGCCGCCGGACATGTGTGAGGAAAGCTGACTGGAAAAAAAAAAAAAAGGACGGGATTGGGAGAGAAGCAAGGACCTTCCTCCCCCCACTCCCTTCCCCTGCTCAATTTGGACTGGAGGTGCAAGGGAACTGAAAAGGGGAGCCGAACATAGCCTGGCTGAGAGGAGCGGCCGGAAACCTACCGCCTCTTTGCAATCAACTTTTTTTGGAAACCTTTTTTCCCCCCTTCCTTTTTATTGTTGACCAACCAGGGAGAGAGAAAAGTGAGGAGGGAGCAAGCCAGCCAGCAAAGGCTCACACGGGGAAATAGCTGCACAGTTCGGCCCGGAGCGCGGGCGCACAGACTCGCGCACACTTGCCCAGGCGCGCGCCCCCTGCTCGGCTGCGGGCCGTGGACCCGCGGGTGCGCTCTGGAGAGGGTGCCCCGCGCGCCGCGCAAGCCGCCCTCGCGCCCCCACGCGCGCCTGGCTGAGGGCGCTCCTCCGCGCGCCCGAAAGGGGCTATGCCATTTGGACATGTAATTGGCAGCACGGGATCTGCGACTTCCAAAAAATGAAGCTGGCGACAGGACTGTGGATCTGGGGGAGCCTTCTCGTGGCGGCGGGGACCTTCCAGCCCGGCGTTTCTCAATCAGGTGGGTCGCGCTTCCTTCTCGCGCTCCAGCTGTTGAACCTGCAGCCGCCTGTGCGGAGGCGCCTGGAATCTTCCGGCCCCCCCGCGCCCGGGTCTGTGACCTGCCGGCTCCCTGATTCCCGGCGTGGAGACCACTCCGCGGGGGTCCTCTTGCTCACGCTCTGGGTCGCCCCTTGCTTTC